>NC_053154.1:159669162-159866662 GCF_016835505.1 Polypterus senegalus
TTTTCTGCACAATTTCATTTTGTTTTGACGTCCATGTATAGATGTTCCGAAATATTAATGAATGCTTCTTTTATATACTCTCCATCGGTGAAGGGCTTCCCATGCTTGACTATTTCCTGAGCGGCCACAAAACTAGCATATGTTGTGGTATTTGCAGACTTCACCCACTTCTTGAAATTATTTTTGCTCATATTAACCTTCCTGATAAGTTCTGCAACAGCTTTTCGTCTCTCATCTCCATCTGGATATTTTTCAGCAAAGGCTGTGTGTTTATTCTGGAAATGTCTTGCAACATTGGACTTTTTGTGGTTTGCTAATTTCTCACCACATATTAAGCATACTGGTAAACCAGTCTCATCAGTAGAGAATGCAAATGATTCTGTCCACGTATCATTAAACACTCTGTTTTCTTCAGAAATTTTTCTCTTCTTGCCTTTATCCATGGATGGCCTACTAGGGGGTTGAAAACAGCAACGTAAGTAGAAATCACAGGGCCCCATACCAAAATTTGCTATGCCCACTTCCCCTTCCTTTACCTGCAACCTGTGTGAAAATTGTTCAGCGTTTCTGCCGCAATACCACTGTACCGCTAAAAATCACAGATCACCACCATTACTGGGCCAATAAGCCCCCCATATAATGTGCCAGTAGCCACTGGCCCCCCTATAATATGCCAGTAGCCAATAGGAGCCCCACAATATGCTAGTAGCCATAGCTCCCCCCTACATTGTGCTAGGAGTCATAGTCCCCCCTATAATGTGCCAGAGTCCAATAGCCCCCCTATAATGTGCCAGAGTCCAGGCCCCATATAATTAGCCATTGGTGCTAATTAATTTATCATTCGGGGTCATTTTTGCTAAATCGCTTGTAATTCGACCTCTCCAAATTAGAATCATTGCTGTTATTGAACTATCTGGAGTATAAACACATGTTTGGTCTCTTTGTAAAGGTAACATTCTCTAATTTCACCCTTAGTAGTCAGAATCACTGTAGGTGTGACTGATCAAAAGTTATGCACATTAGAACTCACAGAAAAATGAATTTTTGTTCTCGCCTAAGTTTTTTTGTGAAAATAAAGGCCTCTATAGCTGCAGTAGGTAGGTGGGGACAGAAACACACTATGTACCAACAGAACAACTTGTTGACTACTCACATTTCAAATTTGAAAAGAATACCTGTAAAAATGACATTTTGACACCAGTTTTTATGTGGGCAAGCCCAGGTGCTTTTTAGAGGGACCATTATCCACATTTTGGAACATATGGAAAAAGTGTAATAACTTTTGAATGCTTCAACCCACATATATCAATGAGGGCTCTACTGAAAGCTTACACCTAAAGGAATCTATATCTACACACAGTGTCACTCTATTAGTTATGGAAATTCATGTTCCATAATAAAAACAATAAAAAATACACATTTCTATGTAAAAATAGTCAATACAAGTTATGGGCCAAAAATATATTTATATTTTTATTTTTACTTTTTTTATAAAATGCACACAAACTATATATATTTCTTTTACAAACTGTTACAACACAGCTCAGCATTTTTCCATGTGCCACTTGATGGCAGCAATCACTAGCAAGCAGAAAGCACAAGGCGTGGCACGCTCTCTGCCATTACACGTCCCCTGTGCCGGTTGAATACTTTCGCAACGCGTACATGCATCTATTATTTAATCGAGCGTTTATTTACATTTAAACTTCTACTTTTATTCATATTTAAAATGCGAAAAAACTTGGCGAAATCACAATAAATAACCACGCACCAACTCTGCAGACTGGCACAAATGCCACCTTCACGCAGCTCTGATCGTTTTGTTTACAAGTTAGTAAGTTACATATCAAAATGCTCGGCTGCTCATTGGCTGTAAGTTTTGAGTGTCAGTCACAGTGTCCAATCAAACTGGTAGATTCTACCAGAGTTCAGAGCTATACGTCATCCTGCAGGCTTTCTGTGACACTGGTTGGCTAACCAACGTCGTAATTGGCCAACTTAGGTGTCTTTCGGAAGCTAACACTTCCGTGTTTCATGCGGTAGCATGGTTATCGCCGACAGAAACAAATTACGTCTAATATGAGCAATATAAGTGAAAAAAAATTACGTAGGTGGTCTCAAGTTATGAAACGTTTTCTGGAGTTTTTGTCCCTTTGAGAATATATCGTGTGTTTTGGACCTAAATCGTTTTACTGGATTATATTCGCTGGAGCCTTACGGACACAATGGGATCAATACTGCTCGGAAATATTGATGTTTGACTTGCAGGGGGTCTTCAAAGGTAGGCACAGTCAACTGTTAAAAGTATTTACTTCTCTGTAAAAAAGGCTTTAGTGTCAGTGCTGTGGTTGTTGTGTGTCAAAATGGTTTATATCATCGGAAAGACGAGACTTTGAAGTTTCATTTGATGGGTAGGGTGTCGAGATGCATGGCAGATGGGCATGCACACATTACTGTAACGTTTTTAAAACGCTGTTATGTCCCGGGACCGGCACGTGTGCGCGTTAAGAGAAAAGAAAAGAGGAAAAAAAAAGTGTGACTTACCTCCTGAGAGCGAATTACGCGCCTTCCTTCAGCCCGGTCCTCCTCTTTACGGCAGGCTCGGCAGCGCAGCGGCAGTCTGCACCGGTCTGCCGGCCTCTCTGATAGGCTGCCAGCCAGCGGCAGCACACACGTCATCTTCCGCGGCGAGCAGCCTGACAGGTAAGGCGGCGCCTCCCATTCTTCAGGAGCGCGCCGCAGCCACTGAAAGACTCCGGCCCGCGTGACACACTACCGGTGAAAAAGAGCCGCGGGTTGCCGACCCCCGGTATAGATATATAAACTGCTCAAAAAAATTAAAGGGACACTTTGAAAACACATCAGATCTCAATGGGAAAAAGAAATCCTCCTGGATATCTATACTGATATAGACTGGGTAATGTGTTAGGAACGAAAGGATGCCACATCGTTTGATGGAAATGAAAATGATCAACCTACAGAGCCCTGAATTCAAAGACACCCCAAAAATCAGAGTGAAAAAATTATGTGGCAGGCTAGTCCATTTTACCAAAATTTAATTGCAGCAACTCAAAATTGTACGCAGCACTTTGTATGGCCCCTGTGTTCTTGTATACATGCCTGACAACATCGGTGCATGCTTCTAATGAGATGACAGATGGTGTTGTGAGGGATCTCTTCCCAGATCTGGACCAGGGCATCACTGAGCTCCTGGACAGTCTGAGGTGCAACCTGGTGGCATTGGATGGACCAAAACATAATGTCCCAGAGGTGTTCTATTGGATTTAGGTCAGGAAAGTGTGGTGGCCAGTCAATGGTATCAATTCCTTCATCCTCCAGGAACTGCCTGCATACTCTCACCACATGAGGCCAGGAATTGTCGTGCACCAGGAGCCACTGTACCAGCATAGGGTCTGACAATGGGTCCAAGGATTTCATCGTGATACCTAATGGCAGCCAAGGTGCCTTTGTCAAGCCTGTAGCGGTCTGTGTGAACCTCCATGGATATGCCTCCCCAGACAATCATTAACCCACCACCAAACTGCTCATGCTGAATGATGTTACAGGCAGCATAATGTTCTCCATGGCTTCTCCAGACCCTTTCACTTCTGTCACGTGCTCAGGGTGAACCTGCTCTCATCTGTAAAAAGCACAGGGCACCAGTGGTGCATCTGCCAATTCTGGTATTCTATGGCGAATGCCAATCGAGCTGCATGCTGCTGGGCAGTGAGCTCAGGGTCCATTAGAGGACATGGGGCCCTTGGGTCACCCTCATGAAGTCTTTCTGGTTTTTTGGTCAGAGACATTCACACCAGTGGCCTGCTGGAGGTCATTTTGTAGGGTCCTGGCAGTGCTCATCCTGTTCCTCCTTGCCCAATGGAGCAGATACTGGTCCTGCTAATGGGTTATGGACCTTCTATGGCCCTCTCCAGCTCTCCTAGAGTAACTGCTTGTCTCCTAGAATCTCCTCCATGCCATTGAGACTGTGCAGGGAGACACAGCAAACCTTCTGGCAATGACACGTATTAATGTGCCATCCTGGAGAAGTTGGACTACCTGTGCAACCTCTGGAGGGTCCAGGTATCACCTCATGCTACCAGTAGTGACACTGACTGTAGCCAAATGCAAACCTAGTGAAGAAACAGTCAGAAAAGATGAGGAGGGAAAAATGTCAGTGGCCTCCACCTGTTAAACCATTCCTGTTTTGGGGGTCATCTCATTGTTGCCCCTCTAGTGCATCTGTTGTTAATTTCATTAACACCACAGCAGCTGAAACTGATTAACAACCCCCTCTGCTACTTAACTGACCAGATTAATATCCCATAAGTTTCATTGACTTTATGCTATACTCTGATTAAAAAGTGTTCCTTTAATTCTTTTGAGCAGTATATATTGTTACACACGCATGTTTAGGAGGCAACTAAAGGGCATGAATACATGTAATTCCATGCCGGACCAGGGGGTGGCAAAGTGCACTAATTCTCCCTCTCGATCCCTTACAGACCATTCTAGGGAAATCCCGCCCGACTCTGGGGCAGCCAACGACGTCACTTCCGGTTCCGGTCCTGATGACATCACTTCCTGTAATGGCCTTTAAAGCTGCCATCTTGTTAATGTTGAGTTAGTTCTGTTTTTGACTGAATAGTGTGAACATGGATCTGATTATTAAGAAGTTTTGCAGCCGGGAACAATTATACGGGTGGCTGCCCCAAACCTTTAGAATGTCTTGTGATCTTTATTGTTACAGTGGTGTAGTCGGCAGGATGGAAACAACCCAGAAGAAAACGGGACCGGACCTGAATCATGACCAGGTGGGAGAGTACCTGGGCTGAGCTTCTGGGGAGGGGGTTGCACCTCTGATTTTGGAAAGAACCGGTGCAGACTCCGCTCCCTTTGTCTAGTACCGGGCCACACAAATTAAATAGGGATAGTGTCAATGGGACACACAGACGTGGGCTGGTCTCTACAGGGAAAGTGAAAGGGACTTATTATGCTCTCTCAGAGAGAGCTGTCATCCCCACAGCGGCCAAGGCCCCAGAACAAAATGGGTATTCCCCAGACCAGCAGGTGAAGTATTTGCAGAATTGAAAGATAGATCCTGAGCAGTAGCAGCTTGGTTAAAACTCTCAGAGTGTACTACATACCAAATAGTGCAAAAAGTAACCTGCTACTTAGTAATTAACAACCTTCCCGACCATTTCGCCCAGCCATTCTGGGGAGATTTTGCCAATGTAAACGAGCTCATGAAGCTCATAGAGACATCTAGGACAGCCTCACAATTTGAGAGATCAGAACGGTCCTTTAGCGGACGCTGTGGAGATTACGTCCCTACTCTGTCCCCTCGGAGTTTGTAATGGATTCCCCGATTCTGTGGGCGCAAACCTTCTTTGGGAGTAATAATAATAATAATAATTCATTACATTTATATAAGGCGGAATGTAAGTGGAAATTGTGTGCACTTTCAAACTCTTTGTTAATGGCTCATACGGGAGAGGTCATCATCAACGGATTTAAAGTGAAGGCCCTTTTCGATTCAGGCAGCAACATTACAATTGTTGTTTGCCAATATGTACTACCGCAACAATGGATGAAAACAAAGACCAGTATAACCTGTATACACAGGGATATCCGGTTCTATAAATCTGCCTGATGTTTAATTAGCCAGGGAGGATCCATTATAAAAATCACCATAGCAGTCCTCCCAAATCCTCCTTTCACTGTGATTCTCCGGCGGGATTGGTCTGATAATAAAAGCGGCGAAGTACTGACCTTTCCTAAAACAAAATTGGGCCTAGTAACAGACGGGAATCCTCCTTTGCTGGTTGTCGCCACACCGTGTACTCAGCCAGAAGCAAGAGTTAGGAGGGGCCAAGAGGAGGATGTGGAGCTTCCCGGGTCGTCGTAGACTGTTATGTCATCTGTCTGCGTCTCGTTGGAACGTGATGACTCTCTGCCCCTTGAGGTCAGTCCTGACCCTCTCTCGGATTTAAACTTCAAATTTAAACAAACACCGGCCTCGTTTAAAAAGGAACAATGGGATGATGATTCCCTTAAATTTGCTAAGAATGCAGTTGTCCTAGTCAACTACAGTTACAAAGTGGGGCCCGTGCCATAGGGCCCCCACATTGTAATTGAAAATGAGTTATTATATCAGGTTAGTGAACACAAGGGGTGCGGAAGGTGTTGCTAATCCCACAAACTTTCCGGCGGCAGGTTTGTGAATTAGCACACACCCACCTCCTAGGAGGCCACCTGGGTACCGAAAAAACATTACAGCTTATCAAGCTCCGATTTTATTGCCCGGGAATTAACGAGGAGGTTCGCCACTTCTGTATCTCTTGTCCAGAGTGTCAGCTGTGCCAAATTCCTAGGAGGGACCGTGCTTCTCTTGTTCCCCTTCCCTTAATAGATGTCCCATTCGAAAGAATAGGGGTCAATATAGTGGGACCCCTGGAACCCTCGGACATAAATATATACAGTATTAGTCCTCGTGGACTATGCAACCCGATATCCAGAAGCTGTTCCGTTGCACTCAGCTAACTCTAAAGCCATCGCATGGGAACTAAAAGGGGTATTTGCGCGTGTTGGAATTCCTAAAGAAGTCCTTACAGACCAAGGGTCGCCATTTACCTCGGAGACGTTCAAGGAAACGGCTAAGTAACTCAAAATAAAGCACTTAAAGACCACGGTGTATCATCCTCAAACCGATGGTCTAGTAGAGAGGTTCAATCAAACCCTCAAACAGATGCTTCACAAGGTGGTCAGCAGGGATGGAAGGAATTGGGATCAATTCCTCCCCCTCGTACTCTTTGCTTATCGGGAAGTCCCTCAAGCTATACGGGGTTCTCTCCTTTTGAATTATTATATGGACGACAACCCCGGAGCAAATTGGACATTCTAAAGGAAGGTTGGGAAGGAGAGGCTCTTCACTCAACTAATATTTTGGAATATATCACTCAATTATGCAATAGATTTGAGAAAATTCGACCTATATTAAAAAGTCACCTGGAAGAGGCGCAAGCAGCTCAGGCCTGCTATTATGACCGTGGCACGACGCTCCGGGAGTTCCCACCTCACATTCTAAATTACTTGCCCACTGGCATGGACCATATGAAGTTAAGGAAAGGAAAGGGCTCATCGACTATTTGGTGAAACAACCTAATCGTTGGCCAAGTGAGCGGATATATCATGTGAATCTACTGAAACCGTGGAAGGAAAGAGACCCTGATACCTCCTCTGGCCAGCCCCGCTCATTCTTTGCTCAGACCAACACACTTAACTTCGACCCTAATCTGAGTACCCGACAGAGGCGAGAACTCGAAGCAGTTATCTCATCCATCCAGGAGGTGGTTGATGAAAAACCTGGAAGGACCTCTCTGATTGCCGACGAAATTGTGACCGAACCTGGGGTTATAGTCTGAGAATACCCCTATTGGCTTCCCGAGGCAAAGAAGGCAGAAATGGAACTTGAAATCAAGCGCATGCTGGACTTAGGAGTTATAGAGGAAAGTTATAGTCCCTGGTCCAGCCCAATAGTCTTGGTTAGTAAGCCTGACGGAAGTTGGAGGTTTTGCAATGACTTCCGCTGACTTAATCAGGTTTCACAATTTGATGCTTATCCTATGCCTCAAGTGGACAACCTCCTTGAGAGGCACGGACAGGCAGAATTCTTGACCACACTTGACATGACCAAGGGGTACTGGCAGGTTCTTTTAACGGACTCCGCAAAGGTTAAAACCGCGTTTAGGACCCCTAGCGGGCACTGACAGTACCATGTACTTCTATTCGGGTTACATGGGACTCCAGCAACTTTCCAGCATCTGGTGGACAAAGTGCTCCGACCCCATAACACATATAGTGCTGCCTACCTGGATGACGTCGTGATCTATTCCAGAACATAGAAGGAACACCTACAGCACGTCCGAGTTGGGTGAGGCCGATCTTCGTATCAATCCAAAAAACTGTTTTTTTAGGTTGAAAGAAGCCAAATACTTGGTCTACCTGGTGGGTTGTGGTACTGTAAAGCCACAGTGATCTAAAATAGATGCCATTTTGAAATGGCCCTGTCCGCGAACCAAACAGTATGTCCAAGCTCGGTCTAGCTGGGTACTACCGCCGGTTTGTGCCATGCTTTTTGGAGAGAGCTGTGCCCTTGAGTGATTTAACAAAGATATGGGTTCCTAACGTTGTGGTATGGACTGATACGACGGAAGATGCATTCAGTGACTTAAAAAAGGCCTTGACATCAGCACCTGTTTTGAAAGCACCTGACTTTTCGCTTCCTTTTATCCTCCAGGCGGACGCTTCGGACACAGGCCTAGGAGCAGTGCTGAGCCAAAGCACCGATGGTGCTGAACACCCCGTTATGTTCCAGAGCCAGAAACTGCTGGATCGGGAAACCAGGTATGCGGCGGTGGAGAGAGAGACTCTTGAGATTAAATGGGCGATTACACAGTTGAGGTATTACCTCTTGGGTCGTTATTTTACACTTGCACAGACCATGCACCTGTACAGTGGATGGCCCTGCACAAAGATTCAAACCCGTGAGTAACTAGGTGGTTCCTTGATCTACAACCTTATAAGTTCTTGCTCGTTCATCGGAAGGGTTCTCTCCATTCCAACGCTGATGCTCTCTCGCATTCACAACCTCTCGGTGCAGGACGCCCGACCCGATAGGTCTGGGGTTGGGGGGGAGTAGGCTACTGTCACACACGCATGTTTAGGAGGCAACTAAAGGGCTCGAATACATGTAATTCCATGCCGGACCAGGAGGTGGCGAAGTGCACTAATTCTCCCTCTCGATCTTTTACAGACCATTCTAGGGAAATCCCGCCCAGCTCTGGGGCAGCCAACAACGTCACTTCGAGTTCCGGTCCTCATGACATCACTTCCTGTAATGGCCTTTAAAGCCTCCATCTTGTTAATATTGAGTTATTTCTTGTTTGGACTGAATATTGTGAACATGGATCTGATTATTAAGAAGTTTTGCAGCCGGGAACAATTATATAGGTGGCTACCACAATCCTTTGCAATGTCTTGTGATCTTTATTGTTACAATATATATATTTATATATATATTTTTATTTTTTTTTTCCTTTGTAAAGGTATTTTATTGATTTTTGTCATCCTTTTTGTCACTATGTTGGTTATATTTCTTTGTGTTCATGTTACTTTTTGTTTCCAGGGACACTTTCCCATTTCAGAATGCACATCAATTATAATGATGTATCAGACACCATGTTTCTCATACTATATATAACAGCATGGGATAAGAAAAATGAAGACTAACTATATATACATTATAAAGGGATGTCTGTCTCAAATCAAAAGAATAAAAATGACTTTTCTTAGACTTCTGGTATACATTTATTTTTCTTGTCTGTGATTTTTGGTTTGCCCAACCAAATAAAGGAGAAAGACCAATTGGTCCTTGGATGTCTGTAAATCACAATTTCACTGTTTGTTTTCTTGCTTCTGCAACCCAAAAACAAACAAATATAACCACTAAAAATATGCTTCTTTATTTAAAGACATGTCTTTGCTCACAACAGAGACAAGGCATTACAAACTGGACAGCTCACAACTTTAACTGAGGTAGGTTTTGCTTCCTTTAATCTGAAATTGTGATTTTCTACTGCCTCACATATGACTTGCAGTAAATACGCATCGTTGATTAGCACCTCGTGGCCTGCAGAGCTAACCCCACCTTCTTTTTAAGTACAGTACTATCACACTTAATCTGACGTAAATATTACCTGTGACAGACTACAAATGGGCTTAGAGTAAATATGGAGGTAAAAATATTTATTAATAAACCTATAAAACAAACACCTTGTGGATCAACTGAAATTATTTATAAAAAAAAGAAGAAGAAGAAAATTGCAGAAAGGTGAGGTTAGACATTTGTGTCCACACTAAGGCTAAGTATGTGACCTGCATTTACCCAATGTGGTGTTAGAAGAATGTTTTCTATTTTTTACTATTCTTCTTCTTCAAAAATAACTAAAACTATTTTTTTTCCTTTTTGCTTTCCATATTAATGTCTTCAATAGGCCATTCCAGCAATCACCAGAGAGCCATTAGACTCCCCTTCACAGCTCTACACTCCCAAGTATCATTTCCTCAGGATGGCCTTCTAACCCTCACAACAGAATGGCTTACAGTACTGCAATGTACAGTGTATAGTGCCTCCATGTGGTTCTTGAGTGTACTAATAAATAAATCTGTGGTTAATCTTCTGTAACTGAACAACCTTTTTGTTCCGAATTGGGCAGCACTATAATATTGTCTCTCATGACCCATGTCTACCACCCTAATGTAGTCATGTTGGTCGTCATCTCTTGGTCAAGATGTACTAAAGTCAAGTTGTCATATACTGTATTCCTCCACCTACTCTGCAATCATGAGGTTTTCCTATACACTACTCTTGAGCAACACTTTAGTTTTTCAAAGTCATTTTTTTCAACAACATTAGCTCCATAAGAAATCACTTAAAATAATGAATTATTATTGGTGACAGATATCTTTAATGCAAGAGTGGCATAGTTGCTAGCACTGTACTCTCTCAGTAGATCAAAGGCTTACATTCCAGGCAGGTCACTTTCTCTGTGAAATTTGCACATTTTTCTTGTGTTTCTTTGTTTTTTCTCCTGCCGTTTTTCTATATCCTAATTAGGGGCATAGCAGGTTGATTAATTGGTCTTGTGTTAGTGAGCATAGGCCCTAAGACCACCCAAAGATGGCTCCTTTGCTCTGCCTACTGCTCCAGAGGTAGCATGTGTTGAGGACATACTGTATTCTGAGTTTCAGATGTCTATTACTCTTTATTTTGATATAGTGGATAAAGTTGTGAGATTTGCAGGCAGAATTTTAAATTAAAGAGGAAAACAAATAATAGATAAGAAAAAAAAAACATTCACAAAGCCCTGGGCAACCTTCATAACTGAAGAGGCAGAAAATACACTTTCAAATTGACAATCGCAAAGTGCTACATGCAGGCAAAAGAAACATTAAATATAAATATGGAGCTTACACATATTGAGATATTGTCCGGAAACAAAATTAGACATATATATAAACGAAAGACCTGCGTGTGTATGGAACAGTCCACTCTACTCATGCTCAGTCACAGCCACTAGATGGCGCATGCATGCACTTTTAAATTTTCAGTGCTTACTACAAAAGACCCGTGTGCAGCAAACACCACCACGCATCAATGATGTCGTGATAATGACACAGATGAAGAGACACAACGTTGAAATGAAGCAAATGCTGCGCTCAACAACGTACAAGTGAAATACCTCAGCAACCGAGGGCAAGGCTTGAAATTTTCACTAAAAACTTTGTCAATCTGGAGGTATTTTCTTGAGACAAAGATTAATAGGACTCATATGCCAACGATATGGCTAAGGTATGATATCACCAGTGTCTTCTTACAAAAGCCAGTGGGGAAGCAAGCACAAGTGGGTCCACATCCTCTGCACTGGGTAATTTTGGAGAGTTAGCTGATGCCTCTCCAAGTTCATGAAAATAGTAAAACTGTTAGGGAGTCTTTAGTTTATTTTTTGCCCCGGAGACCACACACAGGTAATAAAAATTAAACATTAGTTGCATTCATGATATATTATGCTAAAACTTTAAAGTGTTTTGTGTAATCCTGGTCATCACACCATAAAAAGGACATAGCATGACTAAACGCTGTGTAGAGATGAACACCTAAGAACCTCTGTGGAGGGCCTGTCCCACTGGATGGGGCAAGCAGTTTAAACCTTTTATTCAAGGAGATCACATTCAGATCATCAGAATCTTCAAAGATATCAGTGAAGGAAAGTAAGAAAATGTTTAATAGTGACTTATATAGCAAGTTGAACTAACATTTAAAAATACCTGGAGATGTAGCTAAGATATCTCGAAATGAATTAGATATCTGGAAATATGTTTATTTCAAGATATCATAAATGCAGTTCAAGATATCGTGAAATAAGTTATTGTGCATTTCGAGATAAAGTATCTCAAATACATATAAAGATGTCTTAAAATATGCTCTAGTATGGCAAGCTGAATTAAACATTTAGAGATTTTTGAAAATCCTAATTCACCTCTTTTAGGTCAGTGGGTAACTGATGTTCTATATTATTTGAAATTGGAAAAAATCAAATTCTCATTTAGAGGATCGGTATAAAACTTTTTCAAAACTTGGAAGGATCTAACCAATAACATTTTAGAATAAGAATTTAAATTGAGGAAGTAGATTCTCTTCCCTTATTTATTTATTTGTTTATTTCTTTACTTACTTACTTTTCCTATGATTCTCTGTTGGCCTAGCTCTCTTTCGCATGGGTGAGGGTTGATTTGTTTCAAACCTAGGTTTTACAAAACCTCACTTGCTTGCATGAAATGTTTTTTGATTTTACATAAATTCAATAAAATGTTTAAAAAATTCATTTTAAGATATCTGGAAATGCATTTTAGATATCTCAAATATAATTAGAGATATCTGAAAATGCACCTAGTTCATGATATCTGAAACGCATGTTATGATATCACATATAGCTTTTAAGATATCTGAACTGCATTTCAGTTTATCTCAAAATGACTTTCTGCAAAACTGCCGATGTTCTCAATAGGGCTACTTGCTCAATTTCAAGGCGCCTTTAATGAATCTCAGGCATGTAAAATGAGCAGGAAGTTGTTTTGAGGTATCTTGAAATACATTTCAGATATCTCAAAATAGTCTGAATGATGTTTTAAGAGATGTGAAAATATAATCAAGATATTTTAAAAAGAATTTCAGAGGTCTTCATTGTGACTCTATGGTCAGATATGTAAAATACATTTCATGATATCTTAGAGTGGGCCTCTGGCCCATTTCAGATATTGAAAAACATATTTCAAGATATCTTGGATTTTATTTTAAGATGTCTCAAATACTGTACCTTTTAAAATATCTTTCAAAAGACATTTTCAGATGTCTACAATACAATTTAAGATATCCCAAATGCGTTTCCAGATATCTCTAAATTGTTTCATGTGTATGTTCAGATATGTGAAAGACATTTCAGGATACAGTATTTGAAAGTGGACAAAATATCCCTTTGAAAAAAGGGAAATTTTATTGAAAGAGATTTTGAGATGTCTTGAAAAATACATTTCAGATACCATGCAAGGTCAGTTTGAGACATCTCAAAATTTACTCGAGGTACTAAGTATTTTGAGATATCTAAAAATATTTTAGAGATATCTTGAAATGTGTTTGAGATTTTGCAAAACGTAAATGAACATATTTTGTAAAATCTGGAAAGTCACTTAAAAGGTGAAGCGCATTTTAAGATATCTGAAATTCATTTTGAGATACCTCCAAATGTTACTTTGGTTTGTCATTGAATTCTGTACTTGAACATGCCTTTGGGAGTTAAGGGAAAGTGAAGCTTGAGCCAGAAGGGGGATGTTACAACCCCAAAAGTTAAAATGGCAGTTACTTTGGATTTTTTTAACAAAAATATGTGAATTAAATTGTAGAGTAGGACAAATTTGTCAAAAAATGTGGAATTAAAAAAAAAACACATCTGAACCAAAAGAGAAACAAGCACTTGTGCGAGAATGTTTTGAAAATGCTTGTGTAAGTGGGAATGAATTAGAAGATTAGTGCACTCCATTAGCTAGTCGATTGGTGGGAATCAAGTGACAAATAAAAAAGAAGAAGCATGATGTTTCATGCTGGACAGTAGGTGCTGTAATGAGGGGTGTAGTAGATTTGGAAATGCAGATTTGATGCTCAGTATCCAACAGCAAAGGTGATTGGTAGGAGAGGCTCACCACTAGGCTCTTCAGGGCCTTTGTGATTGGTCAGCGGGTGCTGGGAGATGGCTAAAGCAAGTCCAGTTATTCAGAACAAGGCAAATGGAGAACTGGGTGGTGAGAGGCAGATCATGAGAACTGAACGAGATTATATACAGTTTAAATTAGAAGTCGGCAAGAAATACTAACAGAGGCCAAGTGAAAGTGTTACTCAGTATCTTTTAGGGATCAATGAGGTAATATGACACTATCAAGTCTATAAATGAAAGTTTGGTTTCTATTATAACACATCCAAAGTTAAGAAAGACTCTCCATAAATATTTTACTCATAGTTGAGTGGATAGTAAACGCTAACATTTACTTAGCCAGATACATAAACTCTTGACACATTACAGATGTCACAATTCAGCAAAGTGAGAGAAACAGAACTGCAAGTTGCATTTAAAATGCTGACTCAAGCAGAGAATTTGTAGCCCTTTTGAATGGTTTCCCACAGGAATGCGCAATCAATTAAAAATTCACCAAATTATTTAAAAGGAAAACTTTATTAAAGTTACCTGAGGTGAGTAACAATATATATTGTGGGATGTAGTAGCAATGTTAGGACAGATAAATGAGGTGGAGACTATTTCATCAGGAAATATAGGCCAGACACTGAATAGAGCACTAAAAAATGAGAACAAAAGTTCTAAGTGGGTCAACAAAGTCTATTGTTTTATTAAAAGAAGACAGATGGAGTAAAGACTGCTAAGCTTAAAAAATGAAAGTTTTAAAATAAAAGCAGAAAGGTGAACCAACAACACCTCCTACTGAGCATGTAAAAGAAGTCATATCCAGATTGCAAAATGGGGAGGCCTACAGAGTCAAAGGGAGGCAGGTGTCCTATAAGTGAGAAAGTGAAACTTGTTCATACAGGTAACCAATGCCAATGTACTCCACTCAGAGCTTTATGGAGGGCAGAGAGAAAACCTATGAAAGCTGACATACATTCAGGTCCATATATATTTGGAAAGTGACACAATTTTCATAATTTTTGCTCTGTATGCCACCACAATGGATTTGAAACAAAGCAATCAAGATGTGATTGAAATATAGACTTTCAGCTTCAATTGAAGGTGTTTAACAAAAATATTGGTTGAACTGTTCAGAAAAGACAGACATTTTCATACATGGTCCGAAGAAGAATTTGCAGAAACTAACATAATCATAAATATAATGATCATTTTCAATATTTGGTTGAAAATCCTTTACAGTCAATGACTGGCTAAAGTCTGGAACCCATGGACATCTCCAAGTGGTGGATTTCCAATCTACTCATGCCTTACCAGCCCTTTACTGTAGCTGTCTTCAATTGTTGCTTGTTCATTGGTCTTTCTGCCATCGGTTTTGTCTTCAGCAAGTGAAGTGCATGTCCAGTTGGGTTGAGGTTATTGATTGGCATGGCCATTGAAGAATCTTCCACTACTTTGCACTGAAAAGCACTCATATTGTATTCACAGTATGTTTTGGCTCATTGTCCATCTGTACTGTGAAGTGTTGACCTATCAGTTTTGTAGCATTTGGCTGAATTTGAGCAGATAGTATAACCCTATATACCTCAGAATTCATCCTGCTACTTCTGCCAGCTGTCATGTCATCAATAAACACTAGTGACCAACTTCCACTGGCAGCCATGTGTGATCATGACATAAAACTGCCTTCACAATGTTTAACAGATGATGCAGTATTCATCAAATCATGAGCCATTTCTTCTCTTCTTCATACTCTTCTCTTCCAGCATTCTGGTATATATTAATCTTAGTTAATCTTTGTCCAAACATTTTTTCCAGAACTGGACAGGCATTTAAAAAAAGTTTTCTATCAAAGTCTAATCTGCTCTCCCTATTTTTGAGGTTTACCAGTGGTTTGTATCTTGTGGTAAACCCTCTGTCTTTTCTTTTATTAAATCTTCTCTTGATTGTAGACCTTTTACCTGCTTACTGTAAATGAAATAATGAGGGAACTATTCCCATCTGTCTATTGTCAGTCAAATGTCCAAATACTTTTGAGCCCCTGGAAATGTGCTATGCAGAAAAATGGTTGTCATTCCTAATCAGCTCATACAATATTATTGGTAAACCCCTTAAATTAAAGCTGAAAGTCTACACTTCAATCACATCTTGATTGCTTTATTTCATATCCTTTGTGATGGAGTACAGAGCCAAAATTATGAAAATTGTGTCACTGTCCAAATACATATGGACCTGACTGTATTTAATAGTATCAGTGCTGTCAAAATAAGTTCATTTTACTGTGATTCATGAAGATTTACAGTGGTATCATTCATTTTGAATGATTCCAGAAGACAGAGTCTTCTGAAAGAAGGGGTTGAAGGTGGTGGCTGCCCAGGGCTCCACACTTTGGGAGACATTTGAACCAGCCAATCTCCACTCCCCAATTTGCAGTCTTTCTTTACATATTGTGGAATATAGGGAGCATACAGCTCCCCAAAACCAAACACAGAGAGGCACAGAGACACACAAGTGCAAAGGCAGCACACTGCTTATTTCTTTTACCTTAGGGGAGATGTCTTCCCCATTCCCCACAAGTACAACACAGTCTCATAATACAGGCTCAAACCCTTTTATTTCTTCTTATTCCTTTCTCTGTCTCTCTCTCTCTCTCTTCTCTGCCGCCTCCACTCCTTTCCATGCAAGCTTTGTCCTTCTCCTCCCAACTCTGGCTTCTTGAACGGAGTGAGGTGGCCTCCTTTATAGTGCACTCTGATTCTCTTCCAGTAGCACTCCCTGGTGTGGTGGAAGTGCTGTAGTCCTTCCATCACAAGGGCATCCCGGCCGTCCACCACAATACTGTATATAAAACTAAACATATACATATTTTACTATGAAATACTTTTTAAAATAAAAATAAAACATTAAACTCATATTTTTACTTAAGATGAAATGTGAAATTGGCGTAAGGGAAGCTGTAATATTCAAAAAATGGAGACCAAGTCCATTACTCACTTAACTGCAGTCTTCAATTGCAAGTTAAAAGTTATTGTGGAATGCCATGCACTGAAGCTCTATTCAGATGAGATTATTTTTATACCAAGTATTGAGGTGAAGTACCATATATACTCGTGGATAAGTTGGGGCTTGATTTTACAGTATAATTTCCAGTATTTAATAATGTCGGCCGTATAAGTTTAATGCAGAAAACTCTTGCTATTGGTCCAAGAGATTATGATATGCTAACGCCCACCTGAGAGAATAAGTGAGGAGCACACTGCCTTATTTTTTTATATATTGTGCGTATGTGACCACACAGTAGTACACAAAATATTCCATAGTGACGTTTTCACTGTTTTGTGTTTTTTGTATCTCACACCCTCATACACCTTTATCATAAGAGCATCCCTTATCTATGATGGAGCATTCGCTCAGAAGAAAATATGAAGCTGGTTTTAAATTAAAAGTTGTTGAAGTATTATTTTATTTATTTATTTATAAAGCACTTTAAAAACAACATCAAGGCTGACCAAAGTGCTGTACAATAAAAAATCCAGCATATCAGACAAACAATAACCAAAGGGTAAATAAAACAGGAACACATAAACACATAAGAGCTGAAGAGAACTACACAGATAGATAACATATCATACTGGGTTAAAGACCAGGGAGTAAAAGTGCGTTTTTAAATAAGATTTAAAGACAGCTAGTGAAGGAGCCTGCCTAACATGCAATGGAAAATTGTTCCAGAGTTTTGGAGCTGCAACTGAAAAGGCTCGATCACCTCTGAGTTTGCATCGTGCCTTGGGAACACATAAAACCATCTGGTCTGCTGACCTGAGAGAGCGAGACGGTATGTAAGGGTGCAGCAGTTCCAACAAATAAAGTGGGGCACAACCATTAAAAGATTTAAAAACAAATACAAGGATCTTAAAATGGATTCAAAAATGAACTGGAAGCCAGTGAAGGGAAGCCAAAATTGGGGTAACATGCTCATGCTTTCTTTTGCCAGTTAAAAATCAAGCAGCAGCGTTTTGCACCAGCTGTAGGTGAGCAATGGAGGCCTGGCTAATTCCAAAAAGAAGTGCATTGCAGTAATCTAGACGAGATAAAAGCATGGATCACTGTTTTAAGTTTGCGTTTAGACAAAACAGGCTTGATTTTTGACAGCCACCTCAACTGGAAAAAGCAAGATTTTACCACTGCGTTCACATGGTTCACATCAAGTTTTAAAGTGGAATCCATTTTCACACCTAAATTTGTGATCATGAATTTCTCAAATTGAGCCACAGTGGAAAGGTCGATGCAGGGGGTCCTGCTGGTGCCATTGGGTCTAAATAGCATGACTTCTGTCTTGTTCTCATTAAAATTTAGAAACTTTAATGCCATCCAACTCCTTATGTCAATAAGGCAATCAAGCAGGGGCTGAACAGAACATGGACCAGGGAGCTTCAGAGTGAAACAAGTAGAGAAAGAAACTGGCAACTGCACTGCTGCGACAAAATCTGATGTGCCTGAGAAACTGATGCAAGATTGGAGGATGTAAAAGAAGATGTAAAAAAAAATGTAAGTGTTGCATTTTTGAACGGACGCATAAATCGGGTCTGATTTTATAATTGATTTTCTGGGTTTCAAGACCCAACTTATACGTGAGTATATACAGTAATTGTATTTCTGGAGGATCTCTGCAATTTTGGTCCCATCTAAATCACTCAAGTTAGTTATTTTTTTTACAAAATGTGAATTCATATCTCAGTAAAGATTATGGAGTCTTTTACCTTCTATAGCCCCAGGCTAAACTAGTCCCATGTATATTGACATATCAATTCAATTCCATCATTTCCTGTGAAAAAGACATTCCCCCAGGATTTTAAAGGTTTTAGTGGGAAAAAATGGAGGCAGCTATCTTAGCTACACCCTGTGCAACTCACATAGAACTACTTCACACCGATTCATACCACTTCGGTCAAGTGGGCAAAGGAGCTCTAAATGCAGCAATGCTTTCAAATGTTTATGCCATTGCAGAACCATACATAGAAGGCACCTTTACTTCTGTAATTTTCCATACACATCTTATCCTGTGCGAATTCACTGTAAAAATGATCAACTTTGTGTTTTAACACTAGCTGTACTGTGTGTCTTGAATGCTTATCCAATAGGGCTTAAACTAGCTTAAAATTAACAGTTTTCTGGTGGAAAAATGGCTAGCACAAGCAGAGAGAGAAACAAATTACTTCAGTGGTTTCAAGAAAAGAAAAGGGAACCAGAAAGAAATATGTCACTTTAACTGTCCTTTGAAACGTTTGTTGTGAAAACCAGGAGTGAAGAAGAAGGGGGCACGGTGGTGATCTTGATAACAAGGATGCTTGTGAGACACCTAAAAATGCCAGTAGATTTAGTAACAACTGAACCGGCCATTTAGGTAGTTGTTTCATCAACTCATAGCTACTCAATGCCACCACCACTTTGTCCAACAAAAACCTTGCAACATACCCTCACCTATACACCACGACATTAATCCCATCCCAGGCCCAACTCATCCCCTACTTTTCAAGATAACATTTTCACTTCAGGATTGACAGAATGTAAAGTAAATGTGCAGGGAAGTGAAAAAGTATAAAAGACAGAATCTGAATGGCCACTTGTGGAGAGTTCAGTGCAGGACACAAATGGGAATTTGAAGCACTGACTGACAGAAGGACTTGGAAAGAAAAGGAAGGAATGGAAATTATACAGACATGGGGCTGTTATGATTCTTGATTTTGTTGATCAGAATTTAGCTTTGCATAGATGTGGTCAGATTTGTTTCATTTTTATAGTTATTGCTTATTTTGTATTCTTATGACATTGACATCATCTGCTACTGTTTCACACTCGTTTTTCATAGCAGTGGCCATATATGTTTATGAGAATGATGCACATTGTTAAGCATCGAGTGACTGTGCACACTTTAATTGAATGGCGCAGTACGCAAAACTTTCTTTCCTTGGGATATCTAACTTAAAAAACAAACATTCATTAGCATTAGAAACAAATTAAGTGTAAGGACTGTGACTAGTAGGGAGTGTTGCAGCACCCGCAAACCCCAGACATAACTACAACGACACAGATTCAAGTAAAAGGCTCATTTTATATATACACAAGCACAGCTCTCTTCTTTTCTCTGCTCATATTCTTTCCACTCTGCCAGGTAAGCTTTTTCTGTCTTTCACCCAACTTCGACTTGCTCGGATGAGTTTGAGTGGCTTCTTTTATCTTAGACCCAGGAGTATTTCTGGTTCTGGGTCAGAGCCCATTGGAAGCACTTCCGGGTGAAATGGAAGGCCCATAAACTATGGATCATGGATCCCTGCATCACCCCCTGGTGGCACCCACGAGACCCAACAAGACTGCAACATAGGACTACAATTTCCAGCATGCCTTGCAGCTGTTCATACAGGTAATGTCACCCAAGGATGCTGTCACCTTACATTTCAGGTTAGCATGTAGCCCTGATAGGTTGCACCCCAATTGTCTTTTCAACACACTGGCCTCGTGACCGAGTATTTGTTCTTTGGTCCAAAAGGAAGAGAAATGAGCTCCCGCTAGCAAATACAGAAAAACATGGTGTGCACTTCTTTTTTCTTCGTTTCTTCTCTCTTCTCCTCTTTCTTTTTCTCTATGTTTCAAACAGAGAGCCTACACCCTCCTGCTTACTCTGGTAAAGAAGGTACTAGACCTCAGTGGTGTGGTGCCACATTGACACAGGAAGAACAAAAAACTACAAAGACTAACCTCCTGGACCCTTATACATGTCTTGTGTTTCATTACATGATGAAGTTTTCAGAAACACATCAAAAATCACTAAAATAAGTGACATTGCTTGTCAGGTGAGCACATAGCCCTGATAGGTTGTTTCCCAATTGTCTTTCCAACACACTTCTGCACTGGCATCTCCTGAGCAAGGCAGGATGATCCTCACCATCTTTCTTGTACATTAGAAGGGCTGCCCCCATTTAAAGGTTAGGAACCTTACCCAATCTCAGGATACCCATCCATGCATTCATTACAGGACCTCCTGACTTTGTGATTTTGACTTTGTTTGTTGTTAGTGATTTTAGTTCTGGTGACTGAGTCTGTCTGACTTTCTAGGTATTCTGATCTTTTGATTTTGTTACTGGCCTTAGCCTTTTATTTCTTCAACCTCCTGGTCACTCTCTCATCTCCTTTCTGGGTACCATTCTTCCTTCCATACAAAGGCAGCACAGTGGTTGAATGTGCTTTGCAGATCCAGTGTCCTGGGTCTGAATCCCGCACCTGTCAATGTCTATATGGAGGGTTCATGACCTCATGTCTATGTGGAATCTTCTAGAGGAACGCTGGTTTTCCTCTCATAGCAAAGATTTCAAGGCAGGAGCTAAATTAATTATATAAAATTAATAATTCAAATAAGCTGAATTAATTAGGAATTTGAATAATGAATTAAGTTAAATGCTCTGTGTGTGATTGGGCCCTATGATGTGCTGCAAGAACAGTCTTGAACTGCATAAAGTGTAAAAGGGATGGTTTGTCATTGACTCCTAAATAAGGCACGCACCATCAATGCATTACTACAGCATACGGAGACATCCAGCTGAGGAAACAATGCCAAAAATATTTGTGATTTTGAATTTAGGAGCCATTTTACCACCCATCTGTAGCCAACGTTTAAAGTATGTCACTATGATCTGTTAAGTTTATTTCATTGTTTCTGATTTTATTTATATGAACAGAAACCAGACACCTTTAGGTAAGACATGTGTCTCTCACATAACAAATGAGGCGCCAGATTCACTAAGAATAGCAGTATGATAAGAAAATAAGCAACAAACAACTGTTGGCTGCCAAAGCAGGATATTCAGGAAAAGAAGGAGTGTGCAGTGACCTAAATGTTCAGTGGCCGTTCTATTTTATGTGAGTGATGAACCAGCAAACCAGAATGTACCCATGTTTGGAGTTTGCAGTCTCTTGAACTGTAGGAAATGTAAAAATGCTTAGACAATGCCCAGAACAGCAGAGCTCACCTACGAACAGATGGAGACATCTCTCTTGCCCGAGCATGGAACAACATGCTTTCCCACACTCTGTCTTGAAGTTGAACAAGTGCCGATTGCAGGAAACCCCAACTGTATTATGCTTTGGCCAAGCAGCTCTCTTTTGGTTATCATATTCTTGTGAGTTTTCAGCCTATATTAAAGAGAAGGTTGTATAATTTTCCTTTAGTGTTACTAAAGTGTTATCCATTCATCCATCCATCCATTATCCAACCCGCTATATCCTAACTACAGGGTCACGGGGGTCTGCTGGAGCCAATCCCAGCCAATACAGGGCAGGAAACAAACCCAGGGCAGGGCGCCAGCCCACCGCAGTACTAAAGTGTTACTGATTCTTTATTCCTTTAATGTTACTGATTCTTTATTCTGTTTAGAATCACTGCTGTACCGCTAGGTAAAGATATAAGATATATATTTATGTAGATTGTTGGGTAAGTAATGGCTGCAATCTCGAATGAGCCTTTTCCTAGAGTGCATGCGCCCCCTGCTGGATAGATTATACAGGCTTGACTGCAATGTATATTCTTAAAGAAATGAACGCTTCTTTTATATGTGGAGCTTTAAAACTTATTTCTATGCTATAAAGTTCAAGCCAGACACATGACAAACCTCCGGATTGGGACCTGAGTGCAGCCGTGCAATGGATGACACCTCAGCATCACACTTACAGTGACTGGAGTATGGAGAGCATCAAGGGCTATGACAAATTATTAAAGAGTGTAAGAAATAGTGGAAAAGAGAACCATAAACAGAAAGTAAAACAAGGAAAAGGAGGAGGAACGGTTAGGCCTCTGCTGACTCAACATGAGATTGTCACTCTGGGCACTGGAATTCACACACTCCATTTTTGTGTCGTGTTTTGTTATCTCTTTATTAGCTAATTCATGTTATGAAAGGCATCACAACCAATAAACAACCACGAGTAGGTTCTTCTACTTTTCAGAGAGCCACTTGCCCCTGTTGACAATGCTCTGTTACTGTGCTTCACTTTCTAAATGAAACCATTTCTTTTTGGTGGTGTTACACATTTTCTGTGTCCATTTCTGTGACTGTCTTTCACAACTTCAGGAGCTAAGAGACCTCCATGGGAAATTAGCAAGGCAAGGTAGAGAAATTGAAAAATGCTGAAAAATAATCAGGTCTCATTTTGGCTGAAATGAGTTTTATAAAAAAAAATGTCCATTTGAGTGCAGATTGGCCAAATGAAGCAGGAGGATGTGCTCTACAGCAAATTGGCACAATTTACAGTTCACAAAAGGGAAAAGCAGCTTAGCCTCTACTAAAGAAATATAACTGCCCTTTCTAATTGATTTTTCTCTTTGATTCTGATGCTAGAGATGAAATGAAGTACACAATTCTCTTTTATGAAAAGCTTGAAGGTCCAGTTAAAAAATGCAGTCATGGCGTTCCACTTAGGAGGACACACTGTTTGCTACGCAGCAAAGGCTTTCTGTCTTTTATAGTAGAACAAGATAACTCCTGTCACAAAAGCAAGATTAACAACCCAATTATCACTTTGAGGGCTCTTCTGAAGGAATCAATTTAATTTTGTAGTCATGAAGCTTTTTAAGCACAGGACAGCTTCTATATAAATCACTTCATAACTGCTTAAAAGAAGAAGAAAATTTGTCCTCTGAAGGCAATTCCAACTACAGGATATCTTTGTGGATGTCTAGTGTTTGACCTACAGTGGCAGGGTCAAAAACTGGACACAGTGATGTCTAGAAGTAGACGATGTGTTAATAGATTGGAGAAGCCTGTCTGGATCCTCTGTGCGCTACATTGCTATATTTAGCGATTTTTTTTCACATTTGGTTTCTAAAATCTACTTTTTATTTATATTATTTGTCTGAATTTTATTAACATCTAGCTACGCAACCAGTTGAGGACAGCTAATAAAATTAATGTAAAAAAAATGGATGGATGGATGGATGTTTGACATCTCTTGTCCTACTATGGCACCTTTCAGAGTTTGTCCCACAATTTTTGAGTACCTAATAAACTCACATATAAGTCGGGTCTTGAAACCCAAAAAATCGATCATAAAATTAGAGCCTGACTTATACACCCATTCAGACATATCGAATTTTGTTCTAGCAGCGCAGTTACCAATTTCTTTTGCCACTTAAATTAATTTGAATTTAAAACCAGCTTTATATTTTCTTCTTGTAAATAAGGGATGCTCTTACGATAAAGATGTATGAGCGTGTGAGATATAAAAAACACAAATCAGTTCAAACGTCGCTTCAGAATAGTTCAGGTATTACCGTGTGGTCACGTAGGCACAATACATAGAAAAAAAAGGCAGTGTGCTCCATGGTTACTCTCTCACATGGGCGTTAGCATTTCATAATCTCTTGGACCAATAGTTTTCCACATTCGACTTATACGACCAACATTATAAAATATCGGAAAGTATACGGTATAATCAAGTCCCGACTTATCCACAGGAGAACTTAAACACGAGTATATACAGTATCTGAACCTCTCTTGCCCGGCACTTTCTGTCTCGATCACATTCCTGTGAAGCCTGCTTCTCAGACTCTATCATTTTGAGGCCCCTTGCTAACTTTCCTGTCCACTTTTTTCACTACCATCAATAGTAGATGGGCTTCTATTACAATGATCCCTCCTCGATCGCGGGGGGTTTTGAACCCGCCACGAAAGGTGAAAATCCGTGAAATAAAAACCATACGTTTATATTGTTATTTTTATATTGTCACGCTTGGGTCACAGATTTGCACAGAAACACAGGAGGTTGTAGAGACAGGGACTTTAAAACACTGCAATCAAACTTTTGTCTCTTTTTTAAAAGTTTAAACTGTGCCCCATGACAAGACAGAGATGAATGTTCCGTCTCACAATTAAAAGAATGCAAACATATCTTCCTCTTCAAAGGAGTGCGTGTCAGGAGCAGAGAATGTCACACAGAGAGAGAGAGACAGAGAGCGAAAAGCAAACAATCAAAAATTAATAGGGCTGTTCGGGCTTTTAAGTATGCGAAGCACCGCAACAAAGCAGCCGCATGAAAGGCAGCAATTTGAAGGTAGTCTTTCAGCATTTTTTAGAGGAGCGTCCGTATCCTCTAGGCAAGTGTGCAAAAAGCCCCTCTGCTCACACACCCTCCATCAAAGGCGGAGAATGTCAGAGAGAGAGAGAGAGACAGAGAAAAGCAAACAATCAAAAATCAATAGGTGATGTTCGGACTTTTAAGTATGCAAAGCACCGTGACAAAGCAGCTGCAAGGAAGGGAGCAATGTGAAGGTAGTCTTTTAGCATTTTTCAGAGGAGCATCCGTAACCTCTAGGCCAGTGTGCTGAACAGCCCCTCTGCTCACAACCCCTCCGTCAAGAGCAGAGAATGTCAGAGAGAGTGAGAGAGACAGAGAAAAGCAAACAATCAAAAATCAATATGTGCTGTTCAGGCTTTTAAGTGACAGAGAAAAGCAAATTTAATACTAATCAAAAATACAATATACTGCTTGACAAAAAACAGCGCAGCGGCTTATATGGCAGGCAGTTTAACTGTAATCGTAATAAAGGAACAAAAAATAGCGGAGAGTCCGCAGTAAAGTAAGTCTAAAATAGCTACACAATAACTGTAACAATCGTAACAAATGAACAATAAAATAGAAGAGAACCCGTGAATTAAATAAAACAGTGGAAGCAAGGAAAAAGGACTTTTTATATTAAAACAGTGCAGAAGCTGTGAGAAAGCTGCTTCCTTGGCGAAGGTGCGAAAGAAGACATCGCAGTGAACACAGAAGAGAACCCGTGGATTAAATAAAACCTACACAATAACTGTAACAATCGTAACAAATGAACAATAAAATAGAAGAGAACCCGTGAATTAAATAAAAAGGTTGCTTCGTTGATATCGTTCGTTTATAAAACAGTGCAGAAGCTGTGAGAAAGCTGCTTCCTTTGCAAAGTAAGGAAATGACTGAAGAGACCGCAGGGACGCGGTAAGTGTTCGGCAAGGCAGCTTATAGCGCTGCATTATGGGATCTGTAGTTTATTGTGTTACCAGCGCTTCATATCCCGGGCCATTAATAACAATAATACAGTATATAAAATGATCTCGCATATAATTACCATGTGGCCTCTTGGGCCTTGAGTTTGACACATATGGACTAAATAGAACTTGAAAAGATATATTTTTAGTACATGAGCCAGCGTATTGTGGTTTTGCCTGCATGCCTCAATAAGTCATCCTCCCTCGCTCTTACTTTTTTACCGTTCATCTAATGAATACACTGAGTATGGCTTTACCAAAACAATCATTGATGGCGAATAAAGTATCCATTATTCGAGTATGTAGATCGGGGTATATATATACATATATATATACCAGCGTATCAAATCTATGAAAAGAAAAGGGAACATTTTAAAATTAACGTAACATGACTGTCAATATACAGTAATTGTTTTGTGAGTTTTACTGAGTGTTGCTGTCATCAAGAATTTGATTATCATTATTTCTTTCAATCAGGTTCGTATTTGTAGGATGTGTTGTGTTCAAGTTACATTCCGTGTTTGTCAATCGAAAGATGACAGGTTTCATTCATCGATTCTTACTGCATCAATAAACAGCTCGATCTGAGACCCGACACACTGCATGCACGGGTTTTTTTTTTTTTACACTGTCTTCCTTTAGCGGGACATTAACTTTTTCCACCGTGTGCTTTGTTTCCACAGTAGCTGCATTTATGAATATGCTTGTATGTATCAGGCGCTTCATATTTTTTTGCTGCCTTTTCAATTGTGTAATTCGGTTTTGTTCAGCTCTTTGGAACTGTTGCTTTTGTCTGTGCACTGCATCAGTTCACGTGAGCCGCTTCGGTGTACATGCATCGAAGTTTCCCAGCTATGCTGGTGCCATGTCGTCATGTCCATGGCTGTATCTAATGTTACCGAAGTCCCGGCACTTAAAACTTTCTCTCGCAGTTTCGCTGAGTTTGTGTCAAACACCACCCTGACCATCTCATCTTCCTCTGCATAAGCACAGACAGTCCTTCACCCGTGAATATTTACCCGTGGCAGTTTGCTATTGGATTGCCGCTGACGGACGGCCTTATATGGGTAGGCACTAAATTACAAACGCCAGCGGAGCCTGTCTATGAACTTAATTTAAAGTTTAGGTTTACATATTGTTTAGCTGCCTTCTCAATTATATAATGCATGTTTTCTTCAGCGCTTTTGGGCCTCTTCCTGGTTTTCTAATTACGTGGAAGGTGTGATGATGTCACACGAAACTCCGCCCCCACGGGTTTCAAGCTCATCTCCATTACAGTAAATGGAGAAAAACAGCTTCCAGTTATGACCATTACGCGTAGAATTTCGATATTGCCCAACTTTTGTAAGGAAGCTGTAAGGAATAACATTTCAGCCTTCTACCTTTGGAGAATTAGTGAAGTCAGTGAGTGAGTGAGTGAGTGAGTGAGTGAGTGAGTGAGTGAGTGAGTGAGTCAGTGAGGGCTTTGCCGTTTATTAGTATAGATGTAATACGTGCTCTGATTGGGTAGCTTCTCAGCCATCCGCCAATAGCGTCCTTTGTATGAAATCAACTGGGCAAACCAACTGAGGAAGCATGTACCATAAATTAAAAGACCCATTGTCCCATGAACCAGTGAAAGATCCATGATATATATTTAGATATGCTTACATATCCGCGATAGAGTGAAGCCGCGAAAGTCAAAGCGCGAGGGATCACTGTACCTGCTATCAAAATATATTTTATATTCTTCTGAATACATTTCCCATTTTTGAAGGCATTCCTACCTCTTTCCTCAGTATCCTCATGTGTCTCTGCCTCTTTTGCCTATCATGTTATCTCTCGATCATGTTTGACTGAGCAACCAAAGCCAAATGTACCTACCAGATTGCTTGGAGGGACTGGACACACACACATACACACAAACACTAGTGTTTTATTATATACAGCGGTGGATCTACTGTACTATGAAACTAATGAAGCTTAAACTTCAGGGCCACTAATCACGGAGGGCCCCAGAAGTGACTTTAGTCCACAATGCTTAAAACTTTTTACGTAGGGTTTGTAACAAATTATAATTTTAATAAGATAATGTAATTTAATGAAAATAATAGTTAATATAAAAATTAATTAGTATAAAGCAGGCTAGGCATAAATGAAAATGCAATCAAATTAAATGCTTCATTCTAAGCATATTTAATATAAAATAATTATAACTAATGTAAAACACTATTATCATTTATGAAAGAAATTTAAATTTTTATCAAAATTATTGACAGCCAGGTTCATAAATATTTGGGCAGTGACACAATTTTCATAAATTTGGCTCTGTATGCCATCACAGTGTATTTGAAACAAAGCAATCAAGATGTGATTGAAGTGCAGACTTTCAGCTTTAATTCAAGGGATTTAACAAAAATATTGGATGAGTCGTTTAGAAATAACAGACATTTTTATGCATAGTCCTCCTATTTTCAGGGGCTCAAAAGTATTTGAACAAACGAACAATCATAAATCTAAAATGACAATTTTCAATATTTGGTTGAAAGTCCTTTACAGTCAATGACTGCCTGAAGTCTGGAACCCATGGACATCTCCAAGTGGTGGGTTTCCAATCTAGTCATGCCTTACCAGCCCTTTACTGTAGCTGTCTTCAGTTGTTGCTTGTTCATTGAACGTTCTGCCATCAGTTTTGTTTTCAACATGTGAAATCAATGTTCAGTTGGTTTGAGGTCAGTTGATTTTCTTGAACATTGAAGAATATTACGCTTCTTTGCACTGAAAAGCACTCATATTGCATACTCTTCTCTTTCCAACATTCTGGTATATATTAATCTTAGTTTCCTTTGTCCAAACAATTTTTCCAGAACTGGACAGGCATTTAAAAAAAGTTTTCTATCAAAGTCTAATCTGCTCTCCCTATTTTTGAGGTTTAACAGTGGTTTGTACCTTGTGGTAAACCCTCTGTCTTTACTTTCATGAAGCCTTCTCTTGATTGTAGACTTTGGCCATGATAGGTCTACCTCCTGGAGATTGTTCTTGGTTTATCTAAATGTTGTGAAGGGGTTCTTCTTCACCGAGTATAGAATTCTGTAATCATCCAGCACAGTTGTCTTCTGTGGTTTTCTAGGTGTTCTTGAGTTGCTAAGTTCTCCAGTGAGCCTCTTCTTTTTTAAGAACTAGGGGCTTCGCTCGCCAACCCCCGTTTTTGTTTTTCCGGATACACACTTTCAAGATTTTTTTTTTTCTTTGAACTGTTGCTATTTCATTAGTTTCACTTTTATTTCAGAACTTTTGTAAATATAATATTTGGAATTTTTCGAGTCCCAACGTTCTGAATCTTTTAAATGAGCTCCGTGAGACGTGTTTAATGACTTTGTGCCATAATTCAGGATAGCTTTCTCTGTTTGGAATTTCAGCACAGACAAAATTATCTACATCACCAGCAGTAAATAATTTTTTTTTGCAAAGTAACCAATAAATGCATGTGAGGTAAACTCCATTTTTGAAATTCTCGTGACTTAAACTTCAAAGCCTTACAATATTTACAAACTTCTGACATATCACCTATGTCCATATATTCGATCTCTATTCGCCTTTTCGTTATTTCCCTGAGTAATCATTTCTCTTTCTTTGCGCTAATGCGATGTTTACTTTCTTTGTTTTATACTTTCTAATTTCCTACTTTCATATTCTTTAACTTTCTCCACATGTGTATCGCAGCAACTTTTTTTTTCCGAGCCTTTCAAATTCCACTGCTTTCATAATCTCTAACCCGCTCTGCATGTGTATAGCGCCAATGTCTGGATTGGACGTGCTTTTTTTTCAATTCCACTTGTTTCGGGCTGATAATTACTTTCCTTATTTTCTGAATTTGCACCTAGATTATTCTTTTTCTTTTTTCTCTCTCTAACGCTTTTGAGTTTCTTTTCTCTGAGCTGCTTTCTTCGCTTAGTTGTCTACGTTTCATTTATATTGTCCTTATACGCTTTATATGCACTGAGAGCCCTGGATCTGTGTATGCTCAAAGCCTCCTTTACATGACTGAGTGTGTTGCTGGCTGCCCTTGCTCTTATTTATTTGTAAGTAGGGCGTGTCTTGCAACAATCTCATGGTCTACGTCATCGCGAGGCGGTCCTTGGTCAATCTCTTTGCACAAAGTCTCATGTTTAAGGTCCCGCGAGATGCTCCGTAGCCAATCTCTCTAGTCTCGTGGGTCTTTTAAGTGTCTTCCGTGATCTTAATGTGAAGATCATGTCTCACCGACCTACTGTTTCTCTCCAAGATTTTTTTTATAATAGAGAGATATATCAAATGGTTAATTGACCACTCTTTGTGTTTCTGCTCTCTCTTAAGGGTTTGCTTTGTTTTCTCAGCCAAATGATGGTCTAGTTGCATGGAAAGCTCTTTGGACCTTGTGACAGTAGAGGGCGCTGTCGCTCCACCAAACCCGCAGACAACTCGTCCATACACCAGGTAAAATATAAGAAATTAATTTCATTTCTGTAATAATGTGCACAAACACCTCCACCTCCACGATACACAATAATAATCACAATAAATAAATAATAAATCCTCCTCTCCACCCAGCAGCTCTGTCACACTCCCTCCCAACTCCAGCTCAGTCTGCTGGGTTTCCCATCGTCCTTTTTACAGTCCTTGACCCGAAACTCTTCTTTCTCTTCAGCCCAAAAGTGCTTAATTTTTTCCATCCCCGTGACTAGGGAGTACTTCTGGGCTATAATAGAAACACTTGTGCCTCCCTGCAGCGTCCCCTGGCAGCCCCCACGGTATCCAGCAGGGCTGTGAAGCCGAACTCCATTGTCCATGATGCCCTGTGGGAATCTGGGGCACCTCCATGTTGCAGGGAAGCCGTGGGGGTGTTGGCCGGGATAAATTGCCGGCCATCTCTCACAACCTCATATTGAGAGATCTCAGTGACAGCTTCCAAATGCAAATTCCCCACACTTGGAATGAATTCCAGACCTTTTACCTGCTAAATATTAAATTAAATCATGAGGGAATTGCTCCCACCTGAATATGGAACAGCGTGTCAGTCAAATGTCTATATAGTTTTGATTCCCTGGAAATGGGGTGGGTGGGGAGCGTCTATACAGAAAAATGGCTGTTATTAATAAACATGTAATATTTTTGGTAAACCCCTTAAATTAAAGCTGAAAGTTTGAACTTCAATCACATAATGATTGTTTAATTTCAGATTCATTGTGGTGGTGTACAGAGCCAAAATTATGAAAGTCGTGTCACTGTCCAAATAGTTACGCACTTGACTGTATGTTTAGCTGGCCACGATCGAAAAAATAAAAGCATATGTCGTTGCTTGTTGTCATTGTAGAGGGCAATATTTTGGAAACTTTTTATTTACACAAATCTTATAAAACCATAAAATACAGTACACTAAACATATAATACTATTACAATAAATAATAACAATTTTACCTATGGGCAATAATAATGCAGTAAAAATTGAAAGGTAATAAAAATATCTTCTTTGGTAAACACAAACAGTAGATGATGTGTTGTAACAAAAAAGGGGAGCCATTGAAAATGCAATCACAATTCTAACGCAAATCCCGCCTTTTCAAAGTGACAGAATTTTTCTCAATAAAGTGTTCATAAGAATACAATATTTGAACTGCAGCTACTCAAAGATAAATGTTATATTTAGAAAAGTAAAGTAAGTACTAAAGGTGAAACAGTGTTAGATTAGCCTAAGCTAACATGAGTACTGGTTACCCAACTTTGTTGCTGGTTACGAAAGGGCCTCAATAGCAGTTCAAGATTCAGAGCCCCAAAACTGTACATCCACCACTGATTATATAGTAGATGTCATTCTCCAAATCATGTTTTGCATCTACTGATGTTTCTCTGTTGCCATGCTGCTTTTGCATGTCCATCAGTGGGTGAAAAATTGACCACCTAATTTAAGAAGGCCTTTAGTAACTGTTTATTTTTTACGTATAGAATCAACAAAGACTCAAAACATCAAAAAGAATTAAGTCAATTCATTTTGTTAAGTGTCCTGGTTAATTAATCTTTGCTGCCTTGCCTTAAATTTCAGCCTTTGTCCTATAAGAGAGTTCATACAGTCAATCCAGTTTCACAATGTTTAAAATAAAATAAACTACCGTGGACATACTTCTTGCTGGTCATATAGCATCCTGGTCTTTTGTTTGTCGTGTCTCTGGCTATTCAACAATTCATTTACATATCCTCTGCAGGTGAAAAAAATAAAATGGCGAACAGTGGTGGGCAATGGGTAGGCACAGTGGTATATTGTCAGAATTACAGTACATGGGAGTATTCTGGCTGCTTCCCTGGCAGGTGCATGAAGTTTGGGGCTAGACAAATGTTGATATATCTCTGAGTAATGTGATGAGAAAAAATAAAATGCAAGACAGCTCACTATCTTTTAAATATTGCAGCAATAATTTGTATAAGGTGTCTCCCCTGTTTGATGGCTGATCCAGATTCTAAAAGTGCAGAATGGTAAAAGTGCCGAAAAGTGACTTGACTTTCTTACAAAGCTGCTAAAGAAAGACTTTAAATACATTCTCCCTCAGAGAATTCCAGGGTATGGCACTGCTTCTGAATTGTTCAGGAATACCTTGAGGCAACAAAACTTTTCATGTTTTGTATTTAAGTGATGCATGGTACACAATTGTTATGCCTGACTGAAAACAGGCATGAAAGAATCTTGATAAAACAGAGATGAAACAGAAAACCAGAAATGGGCCAAGGTCAAAACTGAGAAATGAAGGAATCAAGACGTCAAAATAAATCTCTAAAATAGAATTGTAGTCAGAAGGCGCAAGAACTAAATTTGACAGTCAGTTGAAGAAAGAACAGGAGCTCAAGAGATTTTTAAATTTTTTTTATGCACAAATCTTGATGAAGTGATTAACTGAGCTTCCAGGTTATAAATGGTTGCATGTCTGACATCACAGATCACGAGCTACAGGGACATGCCTTCAACAACCTGATGGCAGAACCACAAAATGGAGGAGAACACCAAAAACAAAATGGCGCTACAAAACAAACATAGTATGGTGTGGATAAAATTTTCAAATTTTTGGTTTTAAACAACTAAAGAGCACAAAATAATAAACTCTAAATATACATGATTTTTCCACCAACCTATCCATACATTACCAAACTCTATCCCAGCAAGCATTAAGCAAGAGCAATCACGGGACAGGGTGCCAGTTCATCGCAGGGTGAACACACACACACACACACGCACACACGTCAGGACTAATTTAGCAGTGCCAACCTACACAACCTGCCAACCTTTGGACTGCGGAAGGAAACCAGAATAGTTGGAGAAAAGCTACAGGGGCAAAGGGAGAACATGCAAACTCTAAACACATGGAGGTCCTTTCATAATTTTTAACTTAGAAAAAGTACCTCAAATTGTGAAAGAAAATGTATTAACAACCCAAGAAAATGATCATAATTTGCAATCTGAATTAGAGAAGTGGAATAAGATTACATTTTTAGTGCAGTTTTAGCATCCTCACTGAAATTGTCCTGTAAAAAATGTTTCTACGTTAACATTTTGCTTTGTGCTTCTTGCATAATGGTTGTAACGTGAATATGAATGTTATGTTTTATCTAGGATTTTTTCCTTGTCTTAGACTTCATTTCATTTTTTCTTTGTATTCTTTCTTTATATTTAAAATATTTGTCTTGTGTTTATATACTTTTTGTTAGTATTGTGTTTATGTTTTACTTAGTATCTTTCTGTAATGGATTGTTCTTTTATGTCCCGTGTGCTCTGTGGGTGATACCTCCCTAGGGGCGGGGCTAATCTGATGTCACCACCCCTAAGACCTCCCCCTGGTATTTAAGACCCAGAGAAGAGGATCTCAGATTCATTAAGCGTGTTACCAGCGTCTTGGGTGAGTACTGCTTTAATTTGAAATTTACTGTTTTGTCCAATTATTTCAGCTCTGTGCATGGATTTTGTGTTTGTTTTTGGGATTTGGATTGGCTTTTATACAGATACTATTTGCTCTTTTGAGCACTTGTGTTATTTTTTTCTCTTTTTCAATAAATATTTTATTTATAAGTATTCTGTTCTTTTGATTTGTCTCATTAAACCAGAGCTTTTTCATAATTTCTCTAAAGTTATTTAAGTTATCTTGACCTGAAAAGGTCCATTTACTCATTTTGGAGCCTGCAGCTAGAAGTTGGGGTCTGGCTGGTTTGGAGTAAGGCTAATTTGGACAGATTCTGGCCTGTTTTTGTGGCACTTGTTGGTTGCTTCAGTCCCTTCTTATTATGGTTCTGACTCCTGCTCATGACACATATGAGGTGAAATCTGAAAGGCAATTTTTTGAGAACAATGGAGAAGAGGAAATAATTTGCAACAGTAATGAAGTCTACTTGCCTTTATTTCTATTTCATATACCATTTACCTGAGTGCACTGACTTGCCAACTGCTAGTCACCAAACTACCAATGAGTACTGTTGTGAACATTGGCAGACTCTGAATTATATATAAATTGTAACTCATTTTGTTCAAGACATACTGTACCCTGAATGTATAATGTAAGTAAAATTAATTGCACTTGTTACCAGACTAGATCACCAGAGGGCACCCTGAGTACTCTAGAATTGGGTGTACAGGCGCAGTGGCCTTAGAATGGGTTTAATATTTATTTTAAAGATAAAATGCATTGCATACAGTGCTGCCTACTGCATTACAGTGCATTCTCGTGAAACTTCGAAATCACATTATTAATTAGCCTTTAGAAGATCGAGGAGTTTGGAGCTGAATACCTGAAAAGTCCTGGTGCTTATTGCTTCTGGCTAATCATTTATTGTAAGAATGTGTGCTCATCAAGTCATTTCATTAGTGAGCTATTTACATTTGTGCATTAGTGTGGGGTTAAAGGATATACTACACATAAGTAACGGAAAACACATCAAAGTCTTGATAAAAGGGGGCCTCTGTGCCTCGGTAAACTGATCTGGAATTGATAACCACAATATAATATTCTTAAACCAAGTCAGGACGACAAATTCCACAGCCTATCCTGGCAGCAGTTGGTATCTGGAACTGATCAACCTTAGGTGATGGTCCAGTTCATTGCTGGGTTGGCAGTCTTAAAGAGGACAATTTAGAATGAACCTAACATTCAGGTATTTGGAAATGTGGAAAGAAAACTGGGGGACCTGGAGAAAAAAAATAGAGCAAATATGGAAGGAACATGAAAGCTATCTATTCCAGACTTGGCTTTAATGTATGCGTAAAAAACCTTATTAGATTACATGTGTGAAGTTACTCACTTCAGAAAAGGTAAATACGGTGAGCAAAAAAAGTTTGTAAAAACATTCATACAGCAAGTTCCTTTATAAAGCTCAAATCAACTTAAAAGTACAGTGGAACCTCGGGTCATGAACGTCTCGGACAACGTACAAATCGGGTTACGACCAAAAAGTTCGCCAAACTTTTGCATCTGTTCACGACCACACACATGGGTGACGAGCAAGCCAGTTTCCCTTCCGGTTTGTACGCACCAATGATTTCTGCACGTGTTCAGTCTCTCCCTGTGCATTCCCTGTGCAGTGGGCGAGAGAGAGAGAGTGCGAGAAAGCAGTTAAAGAAAGCAGTAAGGCCGAGAAGGCAGTTAAAGAATGCACCGGGCTTGTTTTTAAATAGACTGCTTCGAGCATTGTTTTAACCTTGTTGTATTTAATGAAGACTTTTTCTGTTGGATTTTAACCTCCACTTCACTTCTCCTTTTATGGGATAATTTATTTATTGAAGGATTCTGAAAGCACTGCACTTTTTTTTGGACTTTGTTTTTGATTGTTGTTTTGTTGATTTTAATAAAAGCATTTGGCACTCTTTGCACCATCCGATTGCTCCATTGTAGTGTCTCACTGTTGTGCTCATCTGTAATATTACCGACAGTGACGGGTTTAAGGGCTTCAGGAAGCGAGATGGGAGCATGCAGCGATCCTGCATCGTCACAGATTTTACCTCAAAACTGTAATCTCCTCTCCACCCAGTTCCTCCTCACTTCCTTCATGCCAGAACTCGACTCATGCAAGGTTAGTTTTCTTGGTTGTTTATGGTTAGTTTTTGTATAAATTACGGATTTTTCAAATGTTCATTTTTTCCCTGTGCTTAAAACTCATTAAAAAGTGTTTACAGAGAGCGGTACGTAAGGCTATAGCGTGAACTCTTGCAATGTTAGTTTTCTCTGTTGTTCAAGGTTTTCTCAGTGTTATTCAATGTTTTTACATTTAGTTTACTATTACACTGTGCATTCTGTGATATAATTAACTATATTTGTGCTTAAAAATCTTTAAAAAAATATATTTACATATAGCTCGTATGGTCCACAACGGATTAATTGTATTTACACACAAACCTATAAGGGAAATTACTTCAGGTCACGACCAAATCGGGTTGCGAACAGAGTTTTGGAACGAATTATGGTCGTGATCTGAGGTTCCACTGTATGTGCTTGTGTATGTGTTTTAGCCACTCCCTATCTCTTTCTATCAGTGACCATATAAGGTGAAAAATCATTTGAATATTCATGACTTAATCACAATATAATTTTTTTACTGGATGATATCTTTACTTTCAAACCATGGAAGAACACAGAAAATATCACTTCAGTGAATGTGATCCTGAGATATTTCTGATATATAGCAAAGTTTAAGGAGTGGCTGCAGGGGTCTGTCCTCCCCCAACAGATATACTATATTACTAAATCTCAAATAAAGGTATTCCTTTCCTCAATTTTTAAGACCATAGTTAAGGTAAATATGTTCATCAATTAATTAGGCGCACCGTGAAACAGTGATAGTACTAGTGTCTCGTAGTAAGGGGTCTGAGGGTTGTGCTCCAGGTGTTCCCTGCAAAATGTTTGCACAATGTGTCCACACAGACTTTCTCTGGTTTCCTCCCACAGTCTAAAGACATACATGTCAGCCAAATTGCTAATGCTAAATCGCCCTGATGTGTGTGTGTGTGTGTGTGTGTTCACCATGTGATGGGCTGGTGTTCTGTCCAAGGATTGTTGCTGCCTGCGACCATTGCTTGCTAGAATAGGTTCCAGGTGCCCCCTTCCCTGGATAAGTAGGTTTTGAGGATGGATAGATCAATAAATATTGTAATCCACTCTGCCCATTTGCACATCAACTAATCCTTAAAACAGATAGAGAAATACTCATTATAATTTTATTTACAGGTTAATTTACTGTTTCAGATTAATCTTGACAGAGTTTATTCCAACTTGAATATGTTGTCTACAGTACTTTCCTCTATTACACACCTGATAAAAGCTCCTGTCAGCAATACGGATGCTCGGTAGTCAGCATGAGCGACTGAAACAGCAGTGCGTATGGCTGTGGCTTTGCCTGCCTGTACACATAGTGGTGTTGCGGTCTGAGCAGATTCACTACACACATCATTCTATAACAAAATATTTAGAAAAGAAAAAATTGTTTTCCGTCTCTTTGATGAAGCAAATAAATAATAAGAAATGCTCCAACTTTCAAAGCATTGAGAGTTGCTACTGAATGTTTCGCTACGTGTACATTTTCTAACTACTTCAAATAACAAAGTGCTTATTTTGCCAGAATTCAAATACACAGACAACCCAAGTTAGAAGCACAACATTTTCTGTCATTTAAATACTGTTAATGGAATTTATGTTCATTTTCATGTCCTGTTGCCTGGAGTCACTAAACCGCCAACACCAAAAACATCTGCATAGGACATTCTGTAACTTTAAGCCTGATCAATGCCAAGCCCCGATTTTTGGCGAAAGGAATGGCTTACTGAGGTTTCTGAGCGTAAGCAAGTTTTATACATGAAGCCTCTGAATCCATAAAAGAGCATTGCTCACCACTGTGCTGGCCAAATATGCAGAATATCTTGCTGAATTCTCACCACCATGTTAAGTGTAAACTACTGTAGACCAAGTGTGACTAAGAAAATGGAGGACTTGAATTTTGCACAAGGGTGACAGCAACTTATGAATAATATAGAGGCCTGATCTTTCCACATTTCTTTTTCTTCTCCATTCATCTCTATTGGCTTATCAAACTCATCAATTTAGGTATGTTTACAAGCCTTAAGTTTTACCCCATTGGCCATGCTCTCTCTTTTAGGGTCGACTTGTTCTCAATCCTACTTTTTGTAAAAATTGATTGATTTTTGAATGGAATGATTACAATAAAATTAATTGAAAAAATTAATATTAAAAAAATAATATAAAAATAATATAAAAAAATTAAAAATAAAGAGGCCTGATCACAGCGCCGAGCCTCTGTTTCATCTCACTGTATCCTTTCTTGATAGAAGTCGACTTCTGAAAGCAAGAGAAAATATACAAGTTGAGAATGAAGGGAATAAGAAATTAGAAAAAGGGAATAGATAAAAAAGGAGACTGGAGAACACAGTCAGTCTCAGGCGCAGAGGCTTGAATTCAGGGACATGTGGAGAAGACATTAATTCTGGAGAAATTGGCTACCCTCCCTCCTACCTGGTCTTAAAAACCTTCAGCCGTCTGGCTCCCGAAATGAAATAGAGAGGTGCTTCACTGGGCTTTCAGGACTCTTCATTTAAGGAGAACCCACTTATTCCATTATTTGCTTGAAATCTACATTGGCTTCAAAAGGAGTCGGCGCTAATTTTACAAAACATCAGGTACAGAACCAAAACCAAACCTAGATGGAAAGCAGACCATCTGATAATAATTCACAAAAAAATCAAAGAAAAACAACAAATCAAAGCTAAGATGTTATGACACTACATTAACAAATGAAATAGGTTAGATGTCTCCTGTTTACAAATACAAAGTAGCTCTTTCTGGGTAACAATCCAAAACAAGTGCTAAGATTTAAGCATAACCTGCTTCAGGGTCTTGGAGGGTTGGAGCCTAATTTGGCATCATTAGGGAAAGTAGGAACCAGCCCTGGATGGAGTGCCAGTCCAATGTGGGATCCACACTCACTGGACCAATTTAGTCTCCAGTTAACCTAATATACACACCCTTGGTTTTCATAACATTTTGTTGTAAACACTTTGATTTAGTAATGTTAAAATATTGTAGCACAGGGGATTTGGTCTCGTCCATTACGGGAGGTGGACATCTGAAGCAGAACTCCGTTAGCAGCAGTGTTATTTTTTCGCTTATTTTTTATCATCCCAAGGTATCCTGTATTTACTCAACCCAAGGGGTTTCTATTACAGTATATTCAAGCATATATAAACATGAGCGGCAGGAAAGGGGCTCAGAAAGAAACAGAAAAAAAGCTAAAGCTTCATCCAAGCCTAGGCATCAATTCCTAGCTCAAGGTACAGCCTTTCAGAGACTGACCTGGAACGGATAGGCAAAAGCAGAGATTTCCTGGGACCTGACGCTGCTGCATCGTCTCCAGGCGAGATTGAAAGTGGGAGTGAATGTGCAAGTGAGTCAGGTCAAGATAGCTCATTGATTCCAGAGGATTCATTGAAACTGAAAATGCCCTTACATTCCGTTTTGTCAACTACTCCTCACAAGCTGGGAATGTCGACTTTAACTGTACTTGCCACTTCATCCGCTGAGCACGGAGAAGGCCGAAACAATCTGTCTGAACTGAAGGTCATGATAGCCGCAATGGCCACCGCTCAAGACATAAAGGGGCTTAAAAATCATTTAAAGAAAGATATAAAGAAAGAATTACATAGTATAAGGAAGGAAATAAAGGACAAACAAGAAGCTGCTTCAGGATATTAAAGACCATGAAAAATATTTAAATAATCACTTTGAGGCAACCTTTAAAGTTATGCTTGAAAAAATTGAGGAACAAATACAGGAAAATATGTCTAAGTTTGAGAATAAACTGAGAGCACTTGGGGCTCAGTTGGAAAACGTTAAGCAAATGTTCAAGTCTCAAACTGAAATAGATGAACAACTGGCATCTACCGCTGATGGAAAAGCAACAGCTGCAAATTCCGTATGCAAAGTACTCTGAGACAGACTTGCTGCACTGAAAGATGGATGCAGAATGAATTAAATTAGAATCGAAGGTCTTCCCGAGAATCGTGAAAGTCCAAAACCAGTGAAATTCATAGCTGAACTATTCACTAAAATAATTGGAGAGGACTTTGAATTTGACACCGAGATAGCAGCAGTTTACCACATATGGGGATCAAATATCTCTAAATCTAGGACTCTTATCGTGCATTTCGAAAAATGTAATTTTAAAGTATATATAATGTTACTTCTCAGACAGAAACAAGAAATTAAATTTGAAAGTAACCACATTCATATTTTCCCCAATTTCTCACCTTACGGAAATCGGAGTGCTTACGGAAAGCTGAGATCAGTATTCTGCCAAACTGAAAGTGGACATTCAACGGAGGAAGCAGAAAAAGAACTGAGAAAACTGATCCTGGCACGGCAAAGGAGATCTTACCAGTTGTTTGATCGACTTGCATTGATACTGGCACCATAATTATGCATCCTATTTCCTTCTTGGCCACTTTTTGTTAATGTTTTAATGACAAATACAGTGCATCTGGAAAGTATTCACAGCGCATCACTTTTTCCACATTTGTTATGTTATAGCCTTATTCCAAAATGAATTAAATTCATTTTTTCCACAGAATTCTACACACAACACCCCATAATGACAATGTGAAAAAAGTTTACTTGAGGTTTTTGCAAATTTATTAAAAATAAAAAAACTGAGAAATCACATGTACATAAGTATTCACAGCCTTTGCTCAATACTTTGTCGATGCACCTTTGGCAGCAATTACAGCCTCACGTCTTTTTGAATATGATGCCACAAGCTTGGCACACCTATCCTTGGCCAGTTTCGCGCATTCCTCTTTACAGCACCTCTCAAGCTCCATCAGGTTGGGTGGGAAGCGTCAGTGCACAGCCATTTCAAGATCTCTCCAGAGATGTTCAATCGGATTCAAGTCTGGGCTCTGGCTGGGCCACTCAAGGACATTCATAGAGTTGTCCTGAAGCCACTCCTTTGATATCTTGGCTGTGTACTTAGGGTTGTTGTCCTGCTGAAAGATGAACCGTCGCCCCAATCTGAGGTCAAGAGTGCTCTGGAACAGGTTTTCATCCAGGATGTCTCTGTGCATTGCTGCAGTCATCTTTCCCTTTATCCTGACTAGTCTCCCAGATCCTTCTGCTGAAAAACATCCCCACAGCATGATGCTGCCCCCACCATGCTTCACTGTAGGGATGGTATTGGTCTGTGGATGAGCTGTGCCTGGTTTCCTCCAAACATGAAGCCTGGCATTCACACCAAAGAGTTCAATCTTTGCCTCATCAGACCAGAGAATTTTGTTTCTCCTGGTCTGACAGTCCTTCAGGTGCCTTTTGGCAAACTCCAGGCGGGCTGCCATGTGCCTTTTACAAAGGAGTGGCTTTCGTCTGGCCACTCTACCATATAGGCCTGATTGGTGGATTGCTGAAGAGATGGTTGTCCTTCTGGAATGCTCTCCTCTCTCCACAGAGGACCTCTGGAGCTCTGACAGAGTGACCATTAGGCTCCTAGTCACCTCCCTGACTAAGGCCCTTCTTCCCCGATCGCTCAGTTTAGATGGCCGGCCAGCTCTAGGAAGAGTCCTGGTGGTTTCAAACTTCTTCCACTTACGGATGATGGAGGCCACTGTGCTCATTGGGACCTTCAAAGCAGCAGAAATATTTCTGTAACCTTCCACATATTTGTGCCTCGAGACAATCCTGTCTCAGAGGTCTACAGACAATTCCTTTGACTTCATTCTTGGTTTGTGCTCTGACATGAACTGTCAACTGTGGGACCTTATATAGACAGGTGTGTGCCTTTCCAAATCATGTCCAATCAACTGAATTTACCACAGGTGGACTCCAATTAAACTGCAGAAACATCTCAAGTATGATCAGTGGAAACAGGATGCACCTGAGCTCAATTTTGAGCTTCATGGCAAAGGCTGTGAATACTTATGTACATGTGCTTTCTCACTTTTTTTATTTTTAATAAAATAAAAAAAACTCAAGCAAACTTTTTTTCACGTTGTCATTATGGGGTGTTGTGTGTAGAATTCTGAGGAAAAAAATGAATTTAATCCATTTTGGAATAAGGCTGTAACATAACAAAATGTGGAAAAAGTGATGCGCTGTGAATACTTTCCGGATGCACTGCATATGTATATATGTATGTATGTGTAATTTTTTATTTTTTTCATTTATTTATTTTTCAAAATAAAATAAATAATTTTATTTTTTATTTATTTATTTTTTAAAGGAGACTGTTTAACATTATACCCTTGGTTTATTGTATTAGGGCTTACTATGCTTGTCCAGGGCTACTGTTTAACATCATTCCCTGGGTTTACTATCTAAAGACCGTTTAACATGATATTTTATGCTTATTGTATTTGGACTGTATTGTCAATAGATATCTTAATTTTATGCTGGGGGGCTTGTTTTGTTTTGGACATGTTCTGTCTCTAGGTATGTCAGAGGACTGGGACTTTGTGAAGTGTGGTCTACCCTCACGTGGGGATGCAAAATGTGGGGGTGAGGAGATTGGGGGGAGAGAAAGAAAACAAGCTATCTCTAATCTATCATTTTAATCCTTATTATAAGTGCCAACATCACAACAGGCTTCATGGCAATAACTCCTGGGAAAATTGGAAATTAAGGTCAAAGCTGTCTTATCTTAAGTTAAGACTACAAAATGACAACTAAAGTTCAGAAGCAATGTCTCCATGACTGAACAGTTAACTTTATGAGCTGGGATGTTAAAGATCTGAATCACGAATTAAAAAGAAACACAGTATTCTCAGACCTAACAGGTCTAAACGCTAAAATAGTATTTTTAAAGGAGACCCATTTATTAAGCAAAAATCAGTTTCGGCTGCACAGATACTGGACTGGCCAAATTTTCCATTCCAGCTTTACAAAGAAAACTAGGTGTGTGGGAATTCTTATACATAGAACAGTCTCATTTGTAGTATCAAATGTAATATCTGATCCTGAAGGGAGATATATGTGATTGACTTGGGTAATTTATTTCACTGTACAGTGATTTTGATAAATATCTATGCACCCAATGTGAATGATAGGGACTTCATCCAAAATGTATTTGCATCCATTCCCAATGTGAACACTCATAAAATTATAATGGCTGGGGACATTTATTGTGTTTTAAATCCAGATCTAGATTGGTCTTCTGCCACAGGGGCGATGACATCAAACACTGCAAAGACAATTACACTGTTTGTAACTGATCACAACTTATCAGACCCCTGGAGAGTTCTAAATCCAAACTACTCACCAGTGCATCACTGCTACTCAAGAATTGATTATTTCTTTATAGATAACTCTAATTTCTTGCCTATGATTAAATCTTGTAAGTACGACACTATTGTTATCTCCGACCACGCCCCTTTGATCATGGATCTAAAATCATTTTGCCCCACATATTAATCTTTTTGCAAACTGGAGGCACCCAGCATCAAAGCAGTGCTTTTGTTCCAGTGTGGTTTCCCTTTCTTTTTTAGATGCACATCCCTGATGCGGCTTTATAAATACACTGAAATTAAGCACATATTGTTTATTAGTTTAAGGCATTTGATTGTAATTAACCTGTAACAATATAATGGTCCACGGAATTGCCAAACTATTCCAAATACCACAGCTGCTTTAGCATTGTTCCTCTCACCTTCTTCTTCTTCTTTCAGCTGCTCCAGTTCGGTTGCCACAGTGGATTATCTTTTTCCATATTACTCTCACTGCACCACTTGGATTATTTATATCACTGTATCTGAGTATGGAATCACAGCTCTACAGCAGTTCATTGGAAAGAGAATTATCGGTATACAGCATCAAGCACACGCTGCCTCAGCCATGCTGTCTATTGAACTGCTCTCATACGGCAAACGCTTCAGAGCCTTTCCTATACAGACCTTGTGGTTCAGAAACAGTTTCATCCAAAGAACTATAAACACAATCAATCAGTCCATTAATTGTTCCTTGTAGAACGCTTTGTACTTATAAGTACAATTACCTCTCTGTAAACTTGCAATACAGTTATAATATTGCACAACCTGTGCGCGTATTTACATATGATAATAATATCATTTTTAAGATGAAATGCAGTAAAATATGTTTATTACGTTATACAGATAAAATGTTAATATCATTTAAATAATCTATATTGTTAATTTGTTAATAATTAAACATGTGAGGACACGGTGTCACAGTGCTAGCTAGTTCAGGGATTGTTTCGTCCTCGCGCTGTATTCTTGCTGGGGCTGGCGTGACACTGAAAGGATAGACGGATGGAATAATTAAACATGTACTACAAAGATATCTCAATGTTCCTTAAAAGTATTGAAGAATCAGCGTTCTAAGCTTACAAATGGCTTAACGCCTATTACAGAGCTGATTGTGTGGCAATTGGTTACTTGGAGAAAGGAAGGACAGGAATTGGAGGTTAGCACGTTTGAAAGAGACAGTACTGCTGCAATAAATAATTTCATCAAAGGTGCGGGAGGCAGGAAAAACCTCTGGACAGGGTGCCAGCTCGTTACTATCACTGTGCCACTGTGTCCCATGTTTAATACATGCTTTAACTCCTGTCATCATGAAAATGATATCAAGTATACATCTCAGTATTTTAATTATTCAGAGAGCTGTAATATCACAAATGAAATGGATTCTGTGTCTAGTTGGAAGAAGAGAAAGCTCGTTTAAGAAGCACGTAGTGATTCACACACAGAGCACAAAGAAGAACAAATACTAAACAAAGCATTTGAAGTGCTACTTTAGTTACGATTGTATTTGAGAAACAATAAATTAAACAATTTAAATATGAAGTTTATGATGTTCTACTTTAAAGACAAAAAAACTATGTGATTAAGGTTGAAATTTCAAGCTTTTTTCTCACTGTGTCCTTATTTGTTTTTCTTTTCTCTGTAGCCTAATAATCTTTCATATGACACTCAGACGATGGACTATGACTTGCCTTTCACAGCAACTTTGATATCTGACAACTTCTTTTTTATTTCGGACACTGTGCGACTTTCTCTGACACTCTATGTCACTCGATCAACTTCCTTTTTTTGTTTATATCACTGTTTATACCAACAAATAGTACGTATTTCCTTGCCTCCACTTGGTATTCGCTGTAATTCTTTTATTTTCTCCCGTGCTTTTCACAGAACGCAAAGCTTAAGGGTTATTTATATTGATTTGCATATTATAAGAGATGTAATTCTGGGAGGAGATGGGGCGGGACAGCAGGCGTGTGCACATGCATTACGTTTGACGGTGACCGGGATTTATGGAACGGAAGAACGTGGAAGTTGGTGAACACACAGATTTATGCATCTGGATTTTTTTGTGCATACGCACATTTCTGCTTTTGTCCTTACGCCATGTTTTAGTGTGAATTCTACATATGGCATTATGCATCAGGCTCCAGGTGTCCAAGTGAGGCACTTCATGGGAAAAGACAGGCACTGCATTCAGATCTCAGCCTCTTGACAACTAAAGGAACAGAACAACTCATCATTAAATCAAGACCTCATTACTATGAACAGGGATAGAAAGCTAATAAGATCCATGGGTGGTGGTTGATTTGTTTCAAACCTAGTTTTGCTAAACTTGACTTGCTTGTATGAAATGTTATTTGATTTTAATAACATCAATAAAATGATTAAAAAATGTAGCACTCCTTGTTCTGGAGCTGAGAAAGACACGCACCTTAAAAGGCTGCGATCTATCTGACAGGGTGGGAATACCTGGAGAAGCCAAGCCAGCTATAAAAAAACAGCTCCATAAGGAGCATTTGAGGGGGTCAACTGAGCCTTGTAGTGAGCCTTGGATGTTGGCCCTGTCCTTGGATCAGCTAATGGAGCTATTGGGATAGTGTGGTATACAGGATCTCTCTGAACTTGGGTAAGCTGATGAGGTGGAGTCAGTTGGCATGTATGAACTGGCAGTAGGACAAAGCAATGGAGAACACATATTGCCACTGAAGACTTGGGCAGTTTGGTGGAAGTGGCTGGTTAAGAAGCCAAAGGTCCTTTTTTAGGGCCAGTCACAAGCAATCAGCATAAGGTGACATATTCCATTACTCTGTCTTTCACACACCTCAGGTTTTTACACTTGGGGTGATCACAAGAATACTTTAATAGCTGGCTTTCCAGGTAGTCCATCCTCTTCGGATATCCATGACCACCTGAAGAGCCTCTTCCTCTCAGTTTTAGACTCTGGGGCGCTAGAATAGTTTAGCCAGCTTTCCATGACGCCATTTGGATTTCTGCGGGTGCCACTAGTTTGTGTTTAGTGTGTGTGCTGTTATTAGCCATGTTGCTATGCAGGACATCCAGAGGTCACAGCCCTTGATGTCACGAGTTAGTGGATATATCGGTTACCTCAAACACTTCTTGGTTACCTGAGTTCTGGATTAAAGTCTTTAGTGGTGAGTACATTTTGTTTTTGTGATCTTGTGTTTACAACTTTGGTTTCTATTTATTGACTTTGATTGTTGGTATTTTGACTAGGTTTGATGACAGATTGGTTAGACTTTCTAGTTTCAGATCTTGCAATGCTTTGGACTATGTTTCATCTACTGATTCTTCCTCATTAAAATCTGTCCAAATATTTCTGTGGCAGAATACTTGGGAACTATTTTGGAATTTCTAATAATATCATTCCTGACCATGTCCCTTCGGAGACTTTGCATGGTAGCCTAAAATTAGTTCTGCTTCTTGGGAAGAATCAAAGACCAAAAACTATTGCTGCCATTTTAATTTGCGTTTAGGGTTCACTGAATAAGACTTTGAGTTTCTGAAAATTGTGAGTTAGCATTTTTAAGACCACTACAAAAAACGGGAGCTCAAGTGTTGAAATGCAATAATCAAAAATTTCTATTTTAGACTGCTTTGACTATATCAGAGGGACTATATGCTATTTAATGGTTTATCACTACGCTGCCATATCTGTGTCCATTGTTACCTCAATAGTTTATCCAGCTGAATTATCATGTGCTATCGGGCACAGTGCCATCAATAATAATGTATACAGAGAGGGCCGCATAAAATGCTGTTTATTAAACTGCTCCATGTTTAAAGCATGGCATTGCAAGTAACAAAGGCAGTTTTACTGATTTGCAATGGATGAACCTTATAGCAGTTGCACTTCCTCAAAATCTCTTGTGCCTTTTAGAGTATTTTATATGTCTATCCTCCTTTTATGACATAGTTCATCTTCATATGCAGTGTGCTTCCCCAATTTTCAATGCCTATTCAGGAATCTTCACTGAAAATGGGCTAAGAGGATAGAGTGCATGAAACCAGCTTACCTGCTCATTAGAAGCACATCACAGTATGGAGTTACCACTCTTCATCACTCACTCTTCTGTACCAGGCTGTGGCATCTGCTGAGCTGTCATTTGTGATGTGGAGGACAGCATCAGAATGAAAGGCACCTAGGGCAGAATGTCCCAAATGTTTAGCTTATTGGCGTTCAAAGGGAAATGCTGCAGTGAGGAAAGAACAATGTCAGTGTCAGGTTCAGAGGGGTTTTCAAAAAAGTCCATGACACACTAATGTGCAATTACAGCTAGGATTTACATCAAACCTCTTATCTTGACATAAAGATCCTCAATACTTCATGTCTCTGGACTCTCATGACATCACTTCAGAAAGTCCATATTCTGCTCTGGCCTGTGTGCTGACTGGCCTTCTTGGGACATGTGCCAATGCCGGACAGTTCTTCTCAATTCTCTCTGCTAATCTATAGAGGAAGCTTCCCATGATCATCAGAACTGCTCCAAATCTACTGATGTTCAGGCTACTCTTTACAAAGTATTATGGGACTATTTACACTTTACTTACCTCTGCTCTCCTCAGCAGCTGCATTGACCTAACCTACTGTTAATTCAGCTTAATGTATATTTGTGTAGTGCTCTTCAAAGAGTGCAGCTTCAGAGTGCTGTGATAGATTCATCGTTACAAAGTAAACTTTTCAGATTACTAATTGCATAATGCATAGACAAAGTATTTTTCTTATTGAAGCAGACAAAAACCAGATGCAGTGTGAAAAAAGACAGAAGGATGTACAGTCATCTGTGTGATTGAAGAATGGTGTCAAAGGGAGAATGTTACAATTGATCCTAGACCCATCAGAGGAGACTATGTGCAGAGGGTATAGACCTATAAATACCTGGGAGTGCAGCTGGATGATAAACTGGACTGGACTGCCAATACTGATGCGCTGTGTAAGAGAGGACAGAACCGACCATACTTCCTTAGAAGGCTGGCGTCCTTCAATATCTGCAATAAGATGCTGCAGATGTTCTCTCAGGCGGTTGTGGCGAGCGCCCTCTTCTATGTGGTGGTGTGCTGGGGAGGCAGCATGAAGAACAGGGACGCCTCACACCTGGACAAACTGGTGAGGAAGGCAGGCTCTATTGTAGGCACGGAGCTGGACAGTTTGACATCTGTAGCAGAGCGATGGGCGCTGAGCAGGCTCCTGTCAATCATGGAGAATCCACTGAACAGGATCATCTCCAGACAGAGGAGTAACTTCAGTGACAGACTTTTGTCACCGTCCTGCTCCACTGACAGACTGAGGAGATCATTCCTCCAACACACTATGCGACTCTTCAATTCCACCCCTTGGGGGGGGTAAACGTTATCATTATACAAAGTTATTGTCTGTTATACCTGCATTTTTATCACTCTTTAATTTAATATTGTTTTTATCAGTATGCTGTTGCTGGAGTATGTGAATTTCCCCTTGGGATTAATAAAGTATCTATCCATCTATCCCTAATTATGACATTGAAATTCTGACTGTTGGAATTTGTCCACATTATTTTCCTAGGGAAATAAAATGCATCACTCATTAATGTTTATATTCATCCCTCTGCAAATGGGGACTCAGGAATGGAAATGATTCACTCTCTCACTAATACTTTAATGATGAATCATTCTGACCCTGCAGTTATAATATGCAGTGACTTCAACCAGGTGACTTTGGAAAGAACAGTGACACACTTCCATCAGTTTGTGTCTTGTTTCACTCGTGGAAATAAAAAGCTGGACTTGCTCTATTCAAATGTTAAACATGTCTGTAAATGCAAACTACCAGCACCTTTATGCAGTTCTGACCACAACCTGATTCATTATTTCCAGCAGTGATATTTCAGTTCTGATATTAATTTTAGTTTTTATTTTATTTTATAACATTTTGTATTTTTCAGTGGAGTCAACAATTTTTATTTAGTTCTGTGTTTACAATTTTAGTTTTTATTTTATTTAGTTCTGGCCTTTTTATATAATATTAGTACAATTTTAGTTTTTTTTTTTTCTGTCGCAAGACCACAAATGCTGGCCTACACATATTTCAATGCAAGTTATGTTTCAGTCAACAAACTACACTAACAGTTCATAATGCTGTTAAACACAGATTGACTATCAATGAACAAACAGATTAAGTGGCCTTAAGAATATAGTCAGTCAGCAAGATCAAATGTTTCAACCTAAGAAACCAGTCTGTGCAAGCACGTTGCTGTTAAGGTTTAAACAAGCACGCATTTCGAGAGATTTGTTCATGCTGCATTGACATCCATTGCACAGATAGCCACATATTCGCTTGATGAACGCCTGTAATGCAGGTGCACAGACAAGGTCCTCGGCACCAGCAAAACTGTATGTTGACGATTTCTGCTGCCAGTTCTGAAGCAGTGACGTGCGGTGAGGTTCATGATGCACTGACTCCTTCAGAATCAGATTAACAAATATATGAACTCATATCTTATTCACTATTCGATTGGCAGCATGCACGTTGTCTACTGGTTATGTTTTTCATAACTCATCAGCATTCTTTACACACATATTTGGCTAAGAAAGACTGTTATGTTTATAGCGACGACAGAGAGCAGAGACAGCGCATTTGCTCTGCACCCTCCATATGTTCTAAATTTGCCGTTGCAATTTCACAATTTATACTCATTCAATACATATGAAAGATTGTTCAACAAAAGGATAACAAGAAAAGCAAATAAATTAAATATTTTATTTAAGGTTTTTTTTTCTTAGTCTGATCCCATTTTTTACAAAGTTGAAAACCGTTTATGGTCTTACCTTTATTTGTAAATGAAGTCCATGTGCCTATCCTTCACGGAAATCTCTGTCACTTTCTTCTAAAAGTCCTCCATGTTTTCCTTTAGTTTTAAAAGTCTTAATCTTCCATTTTGAAGTTGAAAGAAAAAATAAAAATAAACAGACTGCTGCATTGCACTTGACATTCTGATATCGCTAACTTATTGGAGCGTCTGTGTAGAAGAACAGCAGCACCTGTTGGGTTCACATCCGCCGCCTCCAGTGCGGCATGATACTGTCTGCCTTACTTTGTGCCTTTTCACTGCAGTTTTATGTCCGATCAGCAAGACTAGATATGTCACACAAATTCATTAAAGATATTAGCCAGACTGTGGAAAGTCAGGGTGTATAATAAACGTGTCTGCAAACATTGGCGGCACACAGAGACAATTGCAAATAGACACGCGCCAATTGCATGCATCAACATATGAGGGATAGTGCAGTCTGAGCTGAGGCTTCGCTCGTTGCTATCACATCTCGCGTTTCTCCCCTGTATTTGATCAGGAAACGAGCAGATTCAGCGATTTTGACGGTAAAAAGACAAAAACTGGAATCATACAGAAAACAAAATTTTATAGCATAGACCTGTGGACAAATTTATTTTATGTTAGCATTATTTTTTTTTTAACTTTTCATGCCTCCCCTGATCACACGTACTGAGTGCAGTCATGGTGCCAGAGAAGTGCTGGACTTCCACTAGTACTGATCCAGTTGGTCCTGAAATTCCGAGACTTTTTTCATCTTCTCGCACGCTACATTTGTTTTTAGTCATTTGCACTGTAATTAAAGTATTTCTACACGTTACTTTCTTGCTTTCTACCTGCAAACATCTGTGCAAAACTCGCCATTGGCAACCACACATGCTTACTGCTTCAAACTGACGAACTAAGTGTGCTCAACAAACAAACAACGGCCCTTTACGGAGGTTGTGCCACGTGACGTTAGGAAGCCCAAGGTACAAGATCACCGAGTAGTGAACGGCGCAACTTAACTGAAAGCTCAGGTCGACTGAACCGGATTGAACGAAAATGCTATTGCTATTTTTTTCGTTTTTACTCAGTCTTCGTTCTTGTTTTAGCTCGTTCACATATCACTAATTTTTATTTAGCTTTAGTTTCTCCGTTTGCCTTAATTTCAGTTCTCGTTCTTGTAAAATGAAAAACAATATTTTTAGTTCTAGTTCTCATTTTTGTTATGAAAATATCACTGATTTCCAGCTGCAAGCCTATTATTACATGGCAACCTGTTACCACCCGGATAGTGAGGAAATGGAGCTTGGCTCTGAATGGCTGCTTGCAACTGACAGACTGAGAAAAGGTGGGCGAGTAATATGGCTCTGATACTGAGAGACTAAGCCACTACATCACGGACAATTAACTTTTGTGTCGACACTGTGATACCCACAAAGACAGTACATTGCTTTCCAAACAACAAGCCCAGGAGTACTGGGGAACTAAAAGGTCTCCTGAATGAGAAACAGAGAGCATTCAAATCCAGTGACAAAGAGGCTCTGCAGGATGCACAGCATGTGCTAAAGAAAAAGCTGAGAGAAGGAACGGCAGCTTAAAACAGAAAGCCAACTCACTCAGAATAATATGAAAGATGTCTGGAATGAACTGGGCATAATTACTGGACTCAAGCAATCCAGGGCTCAGGTGCTAGAAGGGAATGTGGACAAAGCTAACACCCTGAACCAATATGTGAATAGATGTTTCCTCCTATTGCCACCTTCTTCCAGTCGCCCCACATAATCCATATTACATCAACAACTCCTACCACTTCAGCTGGAATGGCAAGTGATGAGTCCACCTCTAACCATGAACTGAAGACCAGGTAAGGCCATAACTGAAGAAGCTACATGCAGGAAAAGCTGGAGGACCAGATGGAGTTAGTCCACAGGTTCTTAAGAGCTGCGCTGACCAAGTTTGTGGTGCTGTCACCTGTTCAGTCTGTCCTCAAGGTTCCAGAAAGTGCTGCTGCTGTGGAAAACATCCTGCATGGTTCCTGCTCCAAACACGGCAGGTGCCTCTTCACTTAATGAAGCACCATATGGAAGAACCATTGTCTTCTTTTATATTCAGACCATAAATGGAACACCAGATCATGTCTGCCTATAGAAATTCTCAAATAATTCTGTACTTATGGGTTGTATTGATAAGGGGGGAGAGACAGAGTATAGGAGTCAGGTGGAAAACTTTGTTTCTGGGTGCAAAGAGAATTATCTGCGAGAATGAAAATTAAACTGAGTACCATTATGAACAAAGCTGCTCATCCTCTCTCTGACACACTAACACTGAGTACCTTCAGCCAACAAATCATTTAGCAGAAGTGTGTTGGTCCTGTACCTCCTCATCCTGTAACTTCAGATCTTTTTTTACTTTATGCATTCACCTCACCTATGGCCTTTCTCACTTTCTCTTCCTCTGTATAAATGGGCACAATCGCAATGTTCCTCCACTCCTCGGGAATTCTTTCCTGTTCATAGATCTTCTGCATTAAATCCCACAACACATCTACTTCCTCTTCTCCTAAAGTCTTCCGCACTTCTGTTGGTATTTCATCCAGCCCTGTTGCCTTTCAATTTTTAGTTCTTTTCACTGTCTCCTTTACTTCCTCTCTCCTTATTCTTGGTACAAGCCCTTCAGTTGGGACTCCATCTCCAAATACTAACCTTTGATTTTTGTTCATTCAATAGCTTTTCAGAGTACCTCTTCCTTTTCCTGACCTTCTCTATTTATCAGGGCTTGGGACTGGTACCAAGTTACACTGGTTTGCCCCTCTGGTGGTGAAGATTAAAGTTTTGTTTTTAATGCCATTTTCAACTGAAAGCATATAAGCTGAAGATTAAACCCTGCAGGGCACCATATTTAACTTCAGAGTACAGTATAATGACGAAATACTGTCAGCACATTCTTTTAAACCTTCTGTTATCTCTTAATGTGAATCTTGGTCCAGGGGTGCTGTACAATGGCTGACCCTGTGCTCTGACCCCTAAAGGTCATGTGAAAAAACAATTTCCCCTTGGGGATTAATAAAGCATATCAAGTCAAAGTTATGCTTTTGTTTGAATTCTAGTTTATCAACTATTTTTAAAACTACCTAAACTACTGCAAGTCTTTGAATTATGGTCTCTATTGCTTGTAAATTTTGTATTTTTAACCACACTTTGTTTGTTGTCAAGGGTGTGACTATCAACACAAACCAACTAGAACTGAGCATTGCAGTACAGCATTGTAGATGAGACCAGGGAGTCATCTATGTTTTAGTTTTCTTGTATCTGCCCTCCCAAACCCAACTCTGTCTTCCTGTGCCAGCTAAAGCTGACAGCAAAATTTAACGAACATTAATGGGATGACCCGAGAAGTATTTTTTAATAAGCAACATATCATACCTAGAAGCATAATAAGAGAGATTGTCAAACCCAAAATGTAACCAGAAATGCAGATGGAAAAATGTACAGCAAAACTCTGTAACCAAGGAGTCTTGAAAGAAAACCTACAAAGTTTTTCACCAGAGTATGTCAGACTTGTATAATTATGCTTCCATCATGCTGATCTTTATACCGTTGTGCCAATGATGCAATTCATGTAATCTCCGGGACCACTCTCTATGTCAACAATAGATGTGAAACAGTCAAAATGTAGCTGAATGGAAGTGAACAAAAATAATAATTATCCAAAATAAATGATATCTAAGGTAGAATGGTGGCTCTGAGGCTAGGGATCTGCACTGGCAATTGGAAGGTTGCCGGTTCGAATCCCATAAATACCAATAGGGACTCTTCTCTGGTGGGCCCTTGAGCAAGACCCTTAACCTGCAATTGCTGAGTGCTTTTAGTATTGAGAAAAGCGCTATATAAATGCAAAGAATTATTAATTAAGAGAAATGAAAGAAAAAACAATTAACACATGAAAAATGTGAGTCAGTATAAGAATCATGACAAAGCCCCTTAGAAGTGGTATAACTGGAATTTAATGAGCCTTAGTGCTAAAAAAATTAATTAGCACCCTCCTCAAGTGAATTGAAAACAAATCCAAATAAAAATGGCCATGACCACCATTAGTGAGATACAGTAATCATATAAGCCACATAAGACCCAATAGTCCTAATTAAGCTTCATCACTATTAACCTCTTCATTCCAATGTCAAGTAGGCAAGCATGCTAATAATAAACCAAAAACAGTTTTTCATTTGGAATAAGTCAGACTTAGATAATTGACGGAGCACACAGACCACTTTTGCTGTTAGTTAGAAACAGAATCTGATCACGTTTAACACAGTGGAAATGCAAATGCATTTTCCATCCACATATAACAATCAAGTAAAGAAAAAGAGAAAATACATCACGTACAGCGGTAGCAGTGGTCAGATGGGCGTTAAAAAGACCAGTAGTCAGCGTCATCTCTTGTGCAGCTTTAAGGAGTGAATGCAGCGAAGTGTATGAAATCAAGCTAGTGCTTCCTTTACAAGATGGTCACATTTTTTTCATTTTAATAAAACACTTATGACAATGTAGCATTCCACTATCTTTTTACTTTTACTTGTTGGGCCATTATGAACAGGCCATTTCATTCTAACTACAGGTTAGTGGCCATGACGTGTTGTTCCCTGCCTAAACACAGTGAACACTGGACAGGCGTTTGGATGCTCAATGTAAAGGTCGATTATGGATTGAATCCATTTGTGAAACGGTTTGTGAGAAAACTAACGGTCATCACGGGCCATATGTAGTGTGTACTGAAAATTGATAACATGGGCTACATTTAAAATTTCCAAGGGATGGATGTGGCTATGGGTCTCGAGTTAGAGCACTGCTTCTCTGCCAAGCATCTGTCTTTTAAAAGGGGGCTCTGAAGAACTCGAAAATGTCCTTTGATGCACTGAAAATAATATTTACAGACGGATGTCTACTTCATGTGCCTAATATATAATAATCATAATATAATATATAATAATCATGTTTGCTGCTATTATGTTGCTTTTTCTATTTACATTTACAAAACTCTCTCAGATGTCACATAAGCACAGTTAATTGATGTCAAAACAACACAATTAAATTATTCTATTTTAACAGAAGCACTATCACGCCTCAGGGGCTGTTGTAATTACTCACCCATTTGATGTTAATCTTGAGCATTTTTTTTAATCCTCAAAACATATTTCAATTTTCCCAATACACAGTTGAATTAAACTGAACATGTTTAATGTACACTACTATCCTATTTTTGCATAAATTTTGAGGTTTTGCATAAAGCCACGCCCCTTTTGTTGCATTCTGGTTCAAATGATCCCCACACCTTTGTACTGTTGTAAAGAAAGTTAAAAGACTTTTCATAAATTAATTTTTTTTCTGAATGCTGTTGGTTTTGTGTGGTTGCGGAAATTGCTTTATGAAACTTCTTTTCAATATACTGGAAAACCTGTTGAACACCCTACACAAAAGCATCCTCTTCTTTCCCGGCAATACAACATGCTAACCTGGGCTGTTAGAAGTGCGGTTTTCACACCTAATTGGGTTATTTTTGAAAATGTTGTATGGGGAAAATTTTGATTTGGTGGCGTGTTTTTTTGTGCTGTTTTCAATGGGTATGTGTGCCCACCTAAAATGCAGAACTCTAAGGGGGTCCCCCAAGCCTGTGAAATCAACAGCGGCAAAATTCCAAGAAGGATGCAACCCAGACATAAACAGCACCAAAGCTCCCCCAGCGTCTTTGATTGGTTTGGTCCACAGCACCATTAGCCGGGTCTCCAGCAGTGACTGGGCTGGGAATGCAATGTTGAGATTACGCCAAAATAAAAAAGAGTTTTTCAATTTTTTATATAACGTTCTTACATATACATTGTAATATTATAAATGGGAATTTGAGTGTTTATTACACACCGTTGATTAAAAGATTACTTTTATTAATTTATTTGTTAGCACTACTGAAACAACCTATGTGTGAATTAACTAATTTCATCATAATAAAATTAGAATTCATTAGAATTTACTTATTTAGGTGGAAAAATGTGACATAAAATTTTTTTATCCCAAAATGTATTTTTTGATTCAGTTATAATTACTCAATATATTATACAGTAGTAAACTCTGCTTAAAACAGTTGAAATGATTCAAAAAAAAAAACAACTAGCAAATATAGCATAATTATACATTTGTGAATTTTCATAAAAAGGCATTTTTTAAAAGGACGTTGGTGAATTCTCATTTTTTGCATACCATGTCTACTAACCAACATGATCAATTCTGGAGACCCATCTCCATCCCTGTTTTGTTCTCCTATCCTACATTGCATTGTTAAGGCCTTTGCTACATACTAAAAATAACAACAATAATAAGAATGATAAATAAAATAGAAGTGCATATACTGTAGATACAGTAGGACCTAGACCACCAAAAGGAAGGTGAAGGAATACACTCCACAAGACAAGTCCAACGACACATGTCAGTGCTTCATGTCTTGTCTCAGCTGAGAAGCTGCAAGAGCAAGTATTGTCAGTTCCAGACTAAACTGTGAGAAAAGGGAAGAGAAATCAACACTACAGTAGAGACTCTTCAACAATGCTGCGAGCAAGGACATACTCACAAAATAAAAACATGTACAGCTGGACAAATGTAAAATTGAGTATAAAATACCACCAGTAATATACATAATTTATTAAAATTAACGGAAGTAAAATACAAAAGTATAAAGCCATTTATTTATTTGCATCACTGCAAACACAAATGGAATCTCTTCAACCTTAACTTTAGCTTTAAATTGGCCAAACATGAATTAGCTGGTGTGTGAGCGTGATACCAGATGCTGCCAAGGTTCCGGAAACCCTGTTTTGAAAGATGGATGGATGTCTGAGTAAATGTACCATAGCTGGTCCCACCTACAACAGGACATGAACATTTTGATCTCCATATCTAGTGCGACTTTGTGTACACAGTAGAAGAAGCAACAAGTTATAATGTGTACATTTTATGAGAGGTTTCAGGATTGAATAATTTGATTTTTGACTTTACTGAGTAATTGTACACATTTTTTTAAATTTTGGCTCGCTGTTGAAGTGTTATGGGAATGAGATGTGTGGCTGCATTCAGCTCTTCCAGTACTAAAGTACAAAGATACTTGTGGAATACCATTGTCACCATTCTAAATGTATGTACACCGCTTGGAGAACTGATGAACGTTTGGACCTTGCTGATCATGTTCACTGTGATTTATGTGAAAATGTAAATGGATATTAACGTGTACTCTGGGCCCCCACAACACAACCAAGAAATGGATGAGTGTGATAATTGATCAGTGCAGTAAGAGCCAGTGAGGTACAGCCTCACCAGATGTTGTGTAAAACAAGTCAAAATCTTTCCACCGTAATTTAACTTAACCAAAATTATAACAACCGTCAGCTTTGTCTATTTATATTTTTTCTATTTTCTTTTTATTTTATTGCAATCATTCCATACAAATCAATCAGTTTTTATAAATAGTAGGATTTAGAGCATATTTTTTTTCTATTTTCTATTACATGCTCTAAGAATTATTTATTTGATCAAATATTACTCCTTGTATCATGTGAAATCGCCTTTCTAGCGGGTACGACAAGTCTGTTTCTAGCTTGGGGCGCTAGATCTATTGGCCCTGCAGTGTTCTCCATACGGCGTATGTGTGTGTACGTGGATGTTCAACCTGAACTTTCCAGTTTAGTATTCCGGCCTTATGGTCATCACCCACATTAAAATGAGCACTGTGCTCTGTTGTTGGTTTTTATCACATTAGTACTACCAATTCAAGCTTTTCCCAGTCGTGCACATGAAGCACATGCTAGGGAAGAGATACAGGGAATCCAGAGCCATTTGTTCACTTAAAGGTAGCACAAGCACAAGATATTATACTGCACGTTGATTTTCATCCACCACTGAAAATGACATTTCTAAATTTGAAAAAGCAACCAAGGATGCCTGTGTGTGCCCCTTCCAGTTCATAGAAAAGAAGTATGCAGGATTTATGCTTCTGTTTTAAAATGTTAGAATTCTGGTACAGAAGGAACAAGAGGCAGAAAAACACCAGGCCACACAGAATTCAGCAATGCTACTGGATGTGCAGCAGGCAGTGCGTAATCTGCATGTTGGTTCTATATTATTGTGATTTGACCTTTTTCATCTCAATTCTAAACTTTGATATTTCAGTGTAGGCTGTCCACAGCCAAAAGATTTTGCTGAGCAGTAGGTAGTTACGAGGCTCTCGATTTGCTTAGCGTTTTCAACTATAAATCTCTATTTTGTGAGAAGATGACAATGCCAGTGGACTTCACAATGATCTGATGCCAGTTGAGGCAGACCTGGCACCAGCATTCCACTGTTTGATTTTTTTGTGATGTGAAATGTGTGTGAACTTGCATGTCGCTAGTAATTAGAGATACAAACACTTTTAGTAAGGTAGATTAGTATTTATGTTAGAATACCAATGATCACATTAAATAACTTCTGCCCTGAAAAACTGAACTGACATGTACGAATGATTGGATGAAAATATTGATTACAAAGTGACAAACTGACACAGTATGAGTGTTTAAAAAGGCATAGCAAGTGTAGCAGAAGGAGGTTTTCCAAGATTAACACAATTAAGTGTGTGGCGGTGTCTTAGACAAATCACATCATGACAAACTTTAAAAGAAGATAAATATCAAAAACCCTAAGTCACTTCAAGACAGTAAAAATACAGTGTACAAAGAAACAGTGTGCATTACTGTGTTTTTTTCTTCAATACAAAGTGCAAAGATGAAAAAAGAAAGTACCTCTAACCATTGTAATTTAAAAAAAAAAACTCCCATTATCTTATGTGTACCATACAGAAATATTTAAGACAGTAACCCACAGTGTGTTTCTCTTACGCCAGCAGCAGAAAAAACCTTAAGCACATTGAATTAGTTCACAGTGCTGCTGTCTCATCACTCCAGGAATCCGAGTTTGAAACTTGGCCCTGTCCCTATCAGCTATGTCCATTTGGGCTTTCTCCTGCTACTCTGGTTTCCTCCCAGATCCCATCAACATGCATATTGGGATGATCATTGTCTCTAAATTGTCCTGGGGTCTGCACTTTCTCCAGTTGTCCAGATGTGTCCACCCCCTGATTTCCTCTCTCAGGTGTGAGTTCGACTGGTGTATATTAATTGGGGCAGTGTATACCAGTGTGGATCTCTCCATGAATTTGCATTGGGATGGACTGGCGACCAGTCTAATGTTAATTCAGAACCCTGTGTTGGGATAATGGGGTTCAGGAAATGGATGCTTGGAAAGTCATCACATCCTCAAATGCTTAATTCTTCACTACTGATGGCTTATAAATAACTTCCCACTGCATATAGTCTACGTATAGGACACTAGATGAAGGTGCACTTCTAGCTTCTAATGCTCCAGGAACTACCTAAAGCAGGTAAGAAAATGACTGGGGGAATCTTCACGATACATTTAGATAAATGTTTCCCTGTCTTAATAGACTTCCACAACGACACATCAATATTAGAAAATAAGGCAGTTTGCATCAAAAGTAACAAAGAGTCACTTGAAATTTTAAGAACTAAAGAGAACTAAATATCAATGCTATGTCCTCTGCACAAGTGTCCACTTAATGGTCATTTATATTGATTAAGTGTATCTGTGAGCACAGGTAAAAACAATGGCAGTATGTACTGCAAATTTCTTCTCGTGCATCACTGGAAATTTTTTTCATCATTTTCACCGAACAATTTAAAAAAGTACTCATTTCAATTTTTCATCTTAATTGTAAACCATTCACTTACTTCACTTTCCCAGTTCCAATTATGGATTAAATTTCCTAGATCATTTGCATGTCCTATAGCATGTAGATCAAAGAGTAAAAAATGGACACTGTTTTTACAGTTAAATCAAAACAAAACAAAATATACATTCCACAGAAATTACTTTTCCATATAGCCAGAAGATCAGGCAATACAAAAGTAACAAGTGCTCAGTTCTTATAGTTTCTTGTTTTGTTTGTGTGTAAAATCAGGTCTAAGCTGTTTTAGCAGCCTGAAAGTTCCTGCTGCTAGAATTTGGCTTGCTAGTGAACTTGGTGCAATTTTACGTTTTCTAGGCTTTTCCTAGTTCATAAAGCAAATGCAACTCTTCTAGGTCCAGGTCTCCATAGGAACCATTGACTCCTTTGTCCCAACAGGTGGCAGTAAGTTCTGCTCAGCGAGAAAGTACAGTGGAAACTGCACCAAAAATCCTCTAATCTTTTTCAGTTCTTCCAAAGCCTTTGCAGGATCTTCCTTTTCCAAGCCTACTTTTGTTATAAAGTCTCGAAGTTCATCATTATTTCGCACTTGATCAGAGGGCAGACAACGAAAAACCTACAGCAGGTAAAGCAAAAGAGAAAAAAAAAAACAGTTACACAGGATCACAACAGCAAATTGTTCATCCCTTTAAAATTCACTGGAATAAAGACAGCAAGTTGTTAATGATCAACTACCAAGTAGTCATTCATCAGGAGTCATTCAAAAGGGGTTCTGGGGTTATCGTTCCATGCAGATTAGTCAACCATTTAGTTTTAGATTAAATAACATGATACTTATCATAAGAGACTCTTTATTTTTTTTAAACATTCCAAAAGAGCGGAGGTTTTTAGCTCCAAAAGTAAACAATACAATTAAAGTGGCCATGCATGTTGAAATTTGTTTTTGGAATGCCCGCTTTCTGATACATAGTGCACCGATATTTATTATTGTTTTAACGGTCTACAGAGACCACATCTATCCATTACATGTTGTTAGACTTAAGTGCAGCATTTGACTCCATTGACCATTCTATTTTACTGCATAGGCTAGAAAATGATGTTGGGCTTACAGGCCCCGTGCTCGCTTGGTTTAGTTCTTATTTATCAAATCGATTCCAATATGTACAGAAATGTGCCGACAGTACTCCATCATTATACACAGAAGTGAGATATGGTGTCCCGCAAGGCTCAGTACTGGGACCTTTACTGTTTTTACTTTACATGCTTCCACTGGGATCTATCATTAGGAAACAATGTAATTTTCACTCGTATGCAGATGACACCCGTTATACCTTTCATTTAGATCAAATGAAGTTTCACCGATGTTGTCTTTAATTAGTTGTGTTAGTGAATTACAGGAGTGGATGGATGAGAACTACTTGTCTTTAAACACAGATAAAACAGAGATGTTAATAGTTGGAGGGATGACACTGGTCACAACAATATTCTGTCATCACTTAACTCAGTTGGAATCACCATTAATTTTACTGAATCAGCCTGCAATCTAGGAGTTATCTTTGACTTTAGCATGTCATTTAAAGCGCATATTACAAAGTTGTTCAAATCATGTTTCTTCCATCTTAAAAATGTTGAGAAATTAAGGCGCTTTCTAAATAAACAGGATTCTGAGAAATTACTTCATGCATTTATTTCTAGTAGGATTGACTACTGCAATGCGGTGTTCACTGGATGTTCAAACTGTTCTTTATATAGCCTCCAGTTAATCCAAAATGCTGCTGCAAGAATTATTAGATAGATAGATAGATAGATAGATAGATAGATAGATAGATAGATAGATAGATACTTTATTAATCCCAAGGGGAAATTCACATAATCCAGCAGCAGTATACTGATACAAAGAAACAATATTAAATTAAATTAAACAGTAAAAAAAAAAAAAAAAAAAATGATGTTAGCATTTACTCCCCCGGGTGGAATTGAAGAGTCGCATAGAGTGGTGGAGGAATGATCTCCTTAGTCTGTCAGTGGAGCAGGACAGTGACAAAAGTCTGTCACTAAAGCTACTCCTCTGCCTGGAAATGACACTGTTCAGTGGATGCAGTGGATTATTCATGATTGACAGGAGTTTGCTTAATGCCCGTCGCTCTGCCACAGATGTTAAACTGTCCAACTTTACTCCTACAATAGAGCCTGCCTTCTTAACAAGTTTGTCCAGACGTGAGGCGTCTTTCATCTTTATACTGCCACCCCAGCACACCACCGCGTAGAAGAGGGCACTCGCCACAACCGTCTGAGAGAACATCTGCAGCATCTTTATTGGCAGTCCAGTCCAATTTGTCATCCAGCTGCACTCCCAGATATTTATAGGTCTGCACCCTCTGCACACAGTCACCTCTGATGATCACAGGGTCCATGAGGGGCCTGGGCCTCCTAAAATCCACCACCAGTTCCTTGGTTTTGCTGGTGTTAAGATGTAAGTGGTTTGAGTCGCGCCATTTAACAAGGTCTTTGATTAGGTTCCTGTACTCCTCCTCCTGCCCACTCCTGATGCAGCCCACAATAGCAGTGTCATCAGCGAACTTTTGCACGTGACAGGACTCCGAGTCATATTGGAAGTCTGATGTATATAGATTGAACAGGAGGAGAAAGTACAGTCCCCTGCGGCGCCCTGTATTGCTGACACAATGTCAGACCTGCAGTTCCCAAGACGCACATATTGAGGTCTGTCTGTAAGATAGTCCACAATCCATGCCACCAGGTGTGAGTCTACTCCCATCTCAGTCAGCTTGTCTCTAAGGAGCAGAGGTTGGATGGTGTTGAAGGCGCTAGAGAAGTCCAAGAACATAATTCTTACAGCACCACTGCCTCTGTCCAGGTGGGAGAGGGATCGGTGTAGCATATAGATGATGGCATCCTCCGCTCCCACCTTCTCCTGGTATGCGAACTGCAGAGGGTCGAGGGCGTGGGGACCTGTGGCCTCTGGTGGTGAAGCAGCAGCCGGTCCATGGTCTTCATCAGATGTGACGTCAGAGCAACAGGCCGGAAGTCATTCAGCTCACTAGGACGTGATACCTTTGGGACAGGGTGATACAAGATGTTTTCCAAAGCCTTGGGACTCTCCCTGTTCCAGGCTCAGGTTGAAGATGCGCTGTAGAGGACTCCCCAGTTCCAACGCACAGGCCTTCAGCAGTCGTGGCGATACACCATCTGGACCGCTGCTTTGCTGGCACAAAGTCTTTTCAGCTCTCTGCTCATGGGCTGCTGTAATTGTGGGTGGGGATGTCTCACCTATGCTGGTATCAGCAGAAGGATGGTTGGAGGATGCAGTACTCGAGGTGAGAGTGGGTTAGGTGATCAAACCTATTAAAGAAGTTGTTCATTTGGTTTGCTCTCTCCACGCCTGTCTCGATGGCGGCACCCCTTGAGCTGCAGCCAGTGATAATCTTCATCCCATCCCACACTTCCTTCATGCTGTTGTTCTGCAACTTCTGCTCCAGCTTTCTCCTGTACTGCTCTTTCACCCCTGAGCTGGACTCGAGTTCCTTCTGCACGCTTGAGCTCATGCTGATCACCACCTTTAAAAGCCCTTTTCTTCTGGTTCAAAAGGCCCTTGATGTCACTTGTAATCCATGGCTTGTTGTTAGCATAGCAGCGCACTGTTCTTACTGGAACTACAATGTCCATACAGAAGTTGATGTAATCAGTTGTGCATTCAACAGTCTCTTCAATGTTCTCACTATGTGACCCAGCAATATATCCCAGTCTGTAGTTCCAAAGCAGTCTCTCAGAGCCTGCTCTGCCTCAGGGACCACTTCCTGAATGAGCGTGTGGTTGTAGGTAGCCCTCACTCTTGGTTTGTATTGAGGCTGAAGCAGAACCAGGTTATGATCTGCTTTCCCAAGCGAGGCAGCGGGTGGCGCTGTATGCGTCTTTAACGCTTGCATACAGTAGGTCGATAGTCCTGTTTCCCGGTGTTACAATCCACATACTGGGAGAAGGCAGGTAATGTTTTGTCCAGCGTTACATGGTTAAAGTCTCCAGCGATTAGCACAAGTGCCTCAGGGTGCTGCTTTGTAACTTAGCAACTGCGGAATGGATGATGTCACTCGCCATCTCGCGTTGCTTGAGGGGATGTAAACAATAACAACAATCACGTGTCCAAACTCTCTGGGCAAGTAATAGGGCGCAGACTTACGGCCAACAGTTCGATGTCCCTGCAGCAATTGGAGAAATTAACGTTTATATGTCCTAGGTTGCACCACTTTGTATTGACATAGAGAGCGAGTCCTCCTCCTTTCTTCTTTCCACAGGTACTTGCGCTCTGTCCGCTCTAACTGTGCTAAACCCGGGTAGCTCCACGCTAGCATCTGGGATGGTAGTTGTTAGCCACGTTTCACTAAAACACAGCAAGCTGCATTCTCTGTAGGTTCTGACATTTTTCACCAGCACAGCCAGTTCGTCGATCTTATTTGGTAGTGAGTTTACATTTCCCAGGATCACAGAAGGCACCGACGGTTTATAACGCCATTTTCTCTCAAGTTGTCTTGATTTAATCTTATCTTTTTTCTTTGCGCCGGCTCCGCTGCCCTGATATCGTCTTCTTACCTCGTCAGGTAAATAAGGAACCACACCGGCATGAGAATTTCTTCTAAGTGCTTTAAGCTGACTACTTGAATAGGCGATTCTCGAGTGTAAAAATCCATGTCAAGTAGTAAAATAGTAAAAGTGTCCAGGGAGCAATTCCACATAAAAGAAAGTGGTAGAAGTGATCAGTGAAATAGAGAAAAATAGAGATAAAAAGGTAAAAAGATAAAGTCATATACAGAGCTGCTGGAAAGGCTGCCACTCGGATGCGGCGGAAATGTATATCCATCACATCATATTACAAGAACAAGAAAATATGAACACATAACTCCAGTTCTTAAATCCTTACACTGGCTCCTGGTTAAGTTTAGGGCAGATTTCAAAATCCTCCTTTTAACATATAAAGCATTAAATGGCCAATGTCCGGCTTACTTGTCTGAACTTATCATGACTTACAAACCAGAGCGCACAGTAAGATCTCAAGATGCCGGTCTGCTTATGATTCCAAAGATTAATAAAATAACAGTGGGAGGTCAAGCTTTTAGTTACAGGGCCCCTAAACTGTGGAATGGTCTGCCTGCTACTATAATAGATGCCCCTTCTGTCTCAGCTTTTAAATCCTGGCTGAAGACTCACTACTTCACTTTAGCATATCCTGACTAGAGCTGCTGATTAACTGTGCATACTGCATTCTCTGTTATTAGTCATTAACACTAAAACATAAGTAACATGATAGTTATAATTGGATACTAACCCTCACCTATTCTGTTTCTCTTCTTGGTACTCAAATAGATAGATAGATAGATAGATAGATAGATAGATAGATAGATAGATAGATAGATAGATAGATAGATAGATAGATAGATAGATAGATAGATAGATAGATAGATAGATAGATAGATAGATAGATAGATACTTAGATAGATAGATAGATACTTTATTAATCCCAAGGGGAAATTCACAAATGTGGCACATGGTGCAACGGCCCCCCTGCCAAGTTGTTTTGCCTGCCTAAAGGATAAAGTCATTCCTAATGAAGGATCGCGGGAAAGAGGGGTCCTTTCATCGGATTAGTGCTATTTCAGCTGTGGAATGGAAAAATGGGGGAGGCAGCTTGATGAATGAGGTCTTCAGGACTCTAAACAAATCCAAATCATATTATGTGATATCATCTACTGTTAAATTCTACTCCGTACGTCTAAAATTTTTATTTTTATACTGTATTGAGGATTTGTTCTGTTCTGTGTATTGTACTGTATTGTCCCCCTTCTTTCTTGACACCCACTGCACGCCCAACCTACCTGGAAAGGGGTCTCTCTTTGAACTGCCTTTCCCGAGGTTTCTTCCATTTTTTCCCTACAAGGGTTTTTTTTGGGAGTTTTTTCTTGTCTTCTTAGAGAGTCAAGGCTGGGGGGCTGTCAAGAGGCAGGGCCTGTTAAAGCCCATTGCGGCACTTCTTGTGTGATTTTGGGTTATACAAAAAATAAATTGTATTGCATTGTATTGTATTACAATCACCAGTGGTGGGGTTAATGCTAAGGGGGCCAACAATTAGCATAATTCAATTTTATAGCCACCAGTGATTAACTGTTAAGATACAACTCAGAATTCTTCAGGTAAAATGCTGAGACCGTCTAAATATTTTGTCAAAATGATTACATTTAGTTCACACTTAGCGTTCCTAATACACTTCATCTCGTCCCTAAAACCCTAACAAAATCTCTTTGGGTCATCTTTTGCCTTATCAGCAACATTTTTCTCTTATTACCTTTTAGACTTCCTAATCTCCTTTTTAACCTTTGCTCTCATATGCCCAACAGTTACTGTTGGAGCTATTAATCTGATATGCTTTGTATAGTCATTGTTTTAGCTTATGTTTTTAGCTACTTATTTATTTACTGTAATTTTATATTTAATTTTTAACTTCTTCCAAAGTTTGGGATAAACTTGTCCTGCATTGTTCAAGAAATACTTTTAAACCTGCTCCTCGAATGACTCCACATTAAAAATCTATCCTAGTTTATCTTTTTCAGATTTTTGCATACCTGCCCAAAATATGTCTTATTACAATTAAATGTGATAATTTTACTTCTTGAATATGTACTCTATCAAAACATTGTGAAATGAAACTATTCTATGGCCACTAGATCCTAATAGTTCAATCCCCACTATCTCCTGAACTCTATCCTATTACAAAATACTAAATCTAGATGAGTTTCCACTCTCGTTGGTACTTTAACATATTGTGTTAAAAACAGCCATTGAATTAATCGAAAACTCCTGTTCTTGTTCTCCACTACTTGTAAGGTTAACCTAGTTAATATTTCTGTAATTAAGGTCCATCATTACATAATTTCCCCTCAAAATTTATGTTTTACCTTTTAAACTCAGGCCAATTGTTTTGTACCCGCCAATGGGACTGAACAATAAAGCACAATTTAATAAAACGAATAAAACCATTTATTTACTCCCTACTATAATTAAAGCTGTTAAAATTTTGCTAAAAATAATTATAGCTGTTAAAGGGCCATATTACATGCCCCAACAATACCATGTTTCAATGTTTTTCTTTCTTCCCTTAAAGATGCCTAAATTGTGGCATCACAGCAAGACCTGCCACCTTCCCCCCAATCTTCAGATTTCTTGAATCTCCTAATTCAGTTGCATACAATTTACCAGACAATCTATATTACTAAATGAAGGTTGTATATATGCATGGATGACAGAGGCCAGGCACACCGAACGCGCACTGTGCCTCAGCGCCCCAGAGTCAAACCCAGCAGCTTCCCAGAGTCAGTAGGTGGCGCCCAAACAACACAACACGACCTGTAAACTAACTTGAGGTAAAGCGTGCACGCCAGGTTGTAAACATGCAAAGATGGGAGAGGCCACAAGCAAGCCGTACACACTACCACCGCCGTCTGAACGCAACCGCCCACACCACCACATATACCACCTTCGTTTAGTAATGCAGATCTCCATGCCCGGATCCGCCGCCATGGTCACTTCAGCAAACAACTTCTAGCTAACGACACAGCCATAGAAAAACACAAACAAGACCGCATGGATATAAACAATGAATGCAGGCGCCTACAACGCGCTACTGAAACACCAGAACCAGATAAGACACGGCTCCAAAAAGAAACCGCTTTAGCACGCCAGGTTGTAAATATGCAAAGATGCCAGAGGCCACAAGCAAGCCGTACACACTACCACCGCCGCCCGAATGCGACCGCCCACACCACCGTATATACCACCTTCGTTTAGTAATGTAGCCCAACAAGCCCGGATCCGCCGCCATGGTCACTTCAGCAAACGACTTCTAACAACGACACAGCCATAGAAAAACACAAACGAGACCGCATGGATATAAACAATGAACGCAGGCGCCTACAACATGCTTCTGAAACACCAGAACCAGATAAGTCACGGCTCCAAAAAGAAACTGCTTTAGTAGAAATATGTTTATTTAATTAAATGAAAACTTTCCTAGGATGCACCCCACCCTCCATGATTTTTCTTCATTCCAAATATCGGAGGGAACAGAAAGTGATTGCTATTCTTGGATTTGCGATTAACTAAACTTCAGGTCACAATACAACCGCGAACGCACACACCACCGCATATACAACCTTCTTTAGTAAGTAGATCTCCAAGCCGGGATCTGCCGCCATGGTTACTTCAGCACGCCAATGCACTGCATCACCATCAGGGATCCAGGTGGCACCAAAACCGCACATGCATAGAGCTTCATAGCCCCAGAGTCAAACCCAGCGGCTTCCCAGAGTCAGTAGGTGGCGCCAAAGCAACACAACACAACCTGTAAAATGAACTTCAGGTAAAGTGTGCAATGCCAGCAGTCAGTGTGCCTCAACAATGCCAGCAGTACTCCACTCCACAGTGCCAGCAGTATTCTGAAACACCACAAGCAAAGTAGTCACGGTTCCAAAGAGAAAGAGCTCAGGTATCGGATAGGTGTGTAAACAAGACAACAAGAGAGGAACGACGGACAGCCGCTGAACAATTCCACCAGTTAGCTTAGAATGCACTCAATAATGAGTTCACTGTTCATGAAAATTCATTGGGATCAATGAGTGTCATTAGAAGTCATTGTTATTCACTTAACTTCCTTGTAAAAAAATGGCAATACAACTGACGAGACACGTTGTTCTCAAAAGGCTCAAGTTAAGCTGCATCCTTTGGATGAAGATCCTGAATATTTACGAAAGCTTTTGACTAACGATGTACCCGAAAGTAAAAGCTTTATGGAGTGCATTAGATCCTACAATAATTCATTTGCTTTTGCAACTACTGGGGTAAATATCAAGCCACCGCCTGGGAATGGCCCATACTGCTTTTGCATGTTACATTGGATTGGAACAGTGCACCCTGAGCCAAATCATGACAGCAAATTTGCCCAAATTTACGTGTTAGATCTAGATGATGCGGTTTATCAACGACATATACAACTTTATGTTGCCTTTTTAACAGTCCAGCGTTTGTGTGACATTAAAGTGAAGGTTTTAACTACTCCATACCAGGGACAGCTAATTCAAGGAAAGGAAACCATCTTTACCAAAAATGTTGTTTATATATAAATTTTTGATTAACTATTTTATGAATTTTTTGATTACAATTTACTTCATTTAAACCTTTACACTCCAATATTTTTTTACTTATAAGTGCAGCAACTCAAAGACATTTTGGACTTAAATAATATAACAATTAAATTTCAATTTTAGTTTTAATAAATTGGTTAATTTTAGTACAAATATATTTATTTAATTAAATGAAAACTTTACCAGGACGCTCCCACCCTCCATCATTTTTCATCCCTCCAATATAAATATTTATCTGAAAACAGTGAAAGTAGAGAACAATAATCTTCGTTTTTTACTGCTTCAAAACAGTAATACTAAACATATTACTTGCATAAAAAACAGCAAATGTAACAGCAATCAAATCAAAGTACTTTAAGTATGAATGCCCTCATACGGCTACTGCAGCTCATATTCTATCAGAGGCACTGGTTATTCATAAACTTCATGTTGGATTATCTCAGTTCTTTCTGGCTTGCTCTGCAGATAATTCAGATTTCATGAATGCTATTAGGTTAAGTAATGATTAACATACCATAATCTCATCAAGTCACAGAGGAAATTTAGGAATCAATGTTTTCAAGTGTTTCAAGAAAGCATTCTAATACTCAAGAAGATGAAACTATGTGTGACAAATAAAGCACAACCACCAACCAATGAATCTTGGCCAGGAGCTTTCAACAGCAATTCCTCTTGGCAAATTCAACATTCATCTATAAATGTTTAATTAAAAAGCCAACAGCTGCCTCTTCTCCCACAAACACACTTATTGTTAATTATAATGTAATATCAAAATTTTAAGTGCAAGCTTTATTTGCCCTATTTATTCACTTACTTTGTGACATTTTGCTTTCCATGACAGGGTTACGCACAGACAGCTGACTGAGGCAGGATCAGGCTTAAAGCAGAACTAATGTTGAATGAAACACCATTAAATTACAGGGCATGCTTAACGCAAATGCTCAGTCACACTGGAGTAATTCGAAGTGGCCAGTTAATCTAAAATGAAGTGTGAGGAAACATGAATATCCGTAAAAATGCATACAAGAGACACTCAGCTCCTTAAACCTGTGAAGCAGCAGAGCTCACTCTGCCATTTGTATGTAACCAGTACTTTGTAATTCTTATTCAGACTTGTTTCCTCAGTAATAAATACAATTTCAAACATAATTAATATATAGAAGTTAGCAGGTGTACATTTTACCAGCCTAAATATAGTATAATAAGTAATAGGCACTATGTAATGCAATAATCATAATTGCCAAATCTGATGTTAATGGACAGCATTTAGGCAATTAAGAACTGCCACCACCCATCTTTGTATCATGTCCTCACACAGAGAAGCTGGCCATGAACACAGGGCTTCTCAAACAGAAAGTTACCCAGTTGACCAAAAATGAACTCTCAATGTTCAGCTCAGGAAGTGGACCTCTGACTTCTAAAGTGCAACTGCGAGAATGTCACACTGTAAAAGCTCATGAAGCAGCATGAATATGATATTATTTGCTTTTGATGAGGAAACTCAATCCTGAATCAAACTTTAATAAGCCCTACAAACTCCCAGAGATCCTGTGTTTGTCATTCTTATAGAGTAAACTATCAATATTACGGCGGGGAATCAATTAAAAAAATAACTAATTCATTACATAAACGTATGTAATTAATCGCAATTAATCACATTTAACATTAAAACATATAATCATGAAGTAAATACATACTGAATCACACAATTAATGTAGAATCAACACAAAGGAATTAAAAAAAAATAATGGCATAGTTTAAACTTAAACCTGAACTTTTAACAAAATACTACTTGAGCAATTACAACCTGAATGTGAACGCCTTCCTAAAAGGCAAGTTGAAAAGAAGGCAATAAGAAAACAAGGCAAATGTATTAATTGTCAAATTGGCACAGTGCATGAATACAATAGCAGACAACATCTTTAAAATCAACTGATATGATCACATTTTTAAATTGATTTTTTTGTATGATTTTTTTCACACGTTTTGGTATCTCTGTTATAAGTGAGCACCTGCATTCAAAAGCCACAATAAACTTTAAAATTAAAAATACATGAAAAAAAAAATTATGTTTCCATATTCACACATGAAAAAAATTATGTTTCCATATTCACAGAGGACAACTATACTGTATTCTTTTTCATCCCAATATACAACATACCTTTTCAAAAATAGTTGCATTGCGAGCAGCTGTGGCAACCCACACCTCCTTGAAGAAGCGATCACTTATAGGATCAGTCACGTCTATGCTAGGATCAGTGAAGCCCCCCAGAATGAGCCTGTAAATGAGAAACAGGGGACATTAACATACCAAACTGTCACAAAACGGCATGTCTGACTATGCTTTTTTTTCCTTGTTCCATGCTCAAACCAAATACATGTCTGAATATATTCTATGTAATACTACATTCTTTATAAGCCATAATATCATTATAAACTGTGATAGGGCTTCCATAGTTAAGGCTCTAACCCATCTTAATTTATTTCAGAATCACAGGGAGCAATGGCCCATCTCATGAGCATTGGGCATATGGCAGGAAACAACTCTGGGCAGGCCACAAATCCATTGAAAGATCAACTCCTATACCCAGACTCACTTTCACACAGGTGCTTATTTAATGGGCTAACACTCAGACTGCAGCTCTAGGGTTTTCTTGTTACATACTTTTATAAAAATAGCATTTGATGCAATATTAGGTGAATAGAGAGGAAACTATGCTGTATGTGCTACAGAGGCATTGAAAAATACAAAGAGAACATGTGCAAAATCCACACACAGACAACCACTGGTTATGAAATTCAACAAATAAACACTGCAACTCTAAGCCACTCATAATGGAATCATTACTATGATTAATAATATATATTCTTAAAATGGATACTCTGTACATGTGTCAAAACGGGAACTGAATGGGTTAAGGAACAGCAAGAACTGATGGAGACAAGAACTGGACCAGCAGCCTTGAGGTTTTAAGATCCAGTGCTTCAGGCTCTACAGCATACTGTCTTCAGTAAGAAACTGAAAAGAATGACTCAATTTTAATTTTTTAACACAAAGCATACAGATGGGCTTTATTTAAAAGAAATGTCTTCCTAGAATTTGTAGCATATCTGCAGACTAGTTTATTTGTAGCAGTTAGTACCTGCGGCACTTTTATTATGCTGGAAAAGGACAGGAAACTGGAGTACCTAGAGGAAACCCACTCAAAGGGAGAACATACAAACTCCATGCAGGGAGGACCTGGGACACAAACCCTGGCCTCCTTACTGGGAGGCAGCAGTGCTACTACTGCACCACCATGCCACCTGTCCAACATTGTAATACCCTGAAAAATTTGTTACATGCTTTTTTAACTGGTAATGTAATTCGAAAAGAAATCAAAGATCACCATGCAGGCGCATGGGCTAGCTGCAATGTCAAAAAAGTGCAGCCTGAACCCCCTTATCATACTTAATGCTACATCTGCCACTTTCAGCCAAGCTTCAACTCAATGGATTTTACTAAATAAATAATCACTAATAATCATAAAATTCCCCAAAAGCAGATATATTCTTTTTGCAGTCAAATTCAATCTTTTAAATAATTCAGAATTTCCATCACTATTAAAATTTAAAGGTTTTACCCGAGAGTAGTACTCACTTAAAGCACTCCAGCCGCAGCTCGAGAGCCAGTTTTCCGGCAAGATACTCCTCTCCATCCATGACTGAAGGAATTTTCTGAGTGTCCTCAATAAGTACAGCCATCTCACTGTCCCGTTTTCCCAGCATGCTTCTGTCATTAATATTGGCCGAACCTGAAGGAAGTAATCATCACAAAGGAAGGATCTTTTTAAATTAAGGGTAAATACAATGCCACAGCACCAGGTAAAAGACACACATGAAATGGTTAAATGCACCATGCCACAATCAATTATATACTTAATAAAATGTCTACCAGCAAACTAAAATAATTTACATAATGCTTTTGCTGAATGTGAATCATGATCAACATTTCATTTTTAATTTTAAATTCTTGTGCCTTTGCCGAATGTGAATCACAAGCAACATTTTATTTTTAATGTCAAATTTACAATTAATACACAATTTCAAAAGCTGCAACACATATTTTTATTTTGATGAGGATATTAATACATTTCTAAGAACAAAGCTTAGGAAAATGCCTGAATGAAGTAAAATCAAAAGTAGAGTAAAATATTTTGAGTTTGTGCTCATACAGCAGATGTCACAGAATAAGCTTTCACTGGGGTATCATAAAATATGGAAGCGTGTTAATGCAAATGTCATGGATGCCTTTATGGCTTAAAAGTGCAACTCCAAAACACATAAGTTTGTCTTTCTTAGCTCTTGGGTGTTTTTATGTGTGCAAGAACTTATATCCAAGAGTCCCATTTTAAATGTGACAGAGTGATGGGTCCAGAGAGGTCTGCGTTCCACTTCACAAAATGCAAGTTGTCTTTATGACAATGAAAGAGGGGTGCTGGAGAAATTTGCTGTCTTGTGTGGACATTCTAAACTAAATTAAAGATTAGTTAATTAAATAATCCTTCATGAACCTGTTTATCTGCAGAAATTTTAAATAAACATCAAGTTCAAGTGGCTTTATTGTCACACCTTCCATGCACTTTATTGTATGTATCATAAAGTAACATTACTCAGGACCATGGAGCAATATATACACAAAAAGTACATAAACACAGGGGAAGTGCATGACAAATTAAGGACTATACTATACTATATTCTACTAAACTATACAACACTATATTCTACTAAACTATATTACACTATACAATACTATTACATAAGTGAATAAATAATAGGTACATCAATAGAAATTAATAAACTGAACTAGACAGTAATGCATTAATGATAACAATGACAATATTAGACATAAAAGTAGTAACAAATATCCTATATATAAAGAGACTACTAGAAGCAGATCAAAGAGTTCACAGTCTGGACTGAAAAATGGTAGAAGCTGTTGCAGAACCTGGCGAACTGGTTCGGATGCTTCAGTACCTTTTGCCAGTTGGAAACAGGACAAAGAGACTGTGGGAAGGGTGGGAGCAGTCCTCTGGATTGCAGTAGGCTTCACGGATGCAACACTTAATAAAAATGTCTATTGGAGGGTAAAGAGGACCCTTTTCTGCTGTGTGCACTACCCATTGCAGTTCCCAAACCAGACAGTAGTGCAACGAGTCAGAATGCTCTTGATGGTGCTCTTCCAGTATATGGTGAAAATGGAAAGCCGCCGAAGGAAGAGATGATGCTGTGCCTTCTTGGCTATTGAGGTGGTGTTAATTGTACAGATGAGGTCAGCTGACAGGTGCACAACAGGAAATATGGTGCCCTTGACCAATTCCACCATGGAGCGCTCAATGTGCAATGAGCTGTAAGCTCTCCTATAATCGTGAGTCAAATCAAATCAAATTTTTCTTGTCACATACAATTATGCACATATTGCAAATTGTTGTGAAATGCTTAGTTACAGAAGTTCAAGAAAAATATATAAAACAGGAACAGAAGTGGGCTGAGTATATAGTCCTGCGGGGCACTAGTACTCAGCATTATTGTTTTGGAGATGGTGTTTCTGATGCAGACTGTCAGGGGTCTCTCTGACAGAAGTCCAGAATCCAGTCACACAAGGATGTGTTGTATCCCAGCAGACTCAATTTATCTATGATGTTCTAAGGTATGATGGTGTTGATTGTTGAACTAAAGTCTATGAAAAGCATTCCAGCATAAGCACTTTTTTATCCAGGTGGGACAGGACTAAATGAATAATATATGACATAGTGTAATGATTCTAATATTTAAAATGGAAAGGCAATGTGATATGGGTAAATCAACTTACAGTTGGCCCAAGTGTAGCCTCTTGAAGCTCTTCATGATGACAGGGTTAGCACTATAGGACGAATGTCACTGAGGCAAAAGACAGGGGCCTTTTTTGACACAGGCATAGTGGTTAATGTTTTGAGGTACTTAAGGATGACTGCCTGCCTCACGGAAATGCACAAGATGTCTATAAGCATATCAGTCAGCTGGTTTCCACATTCCCTGAGCACCTGGTCAGGTACATTGGCCTGTCTGCTTTGTATGGGTTTATATTCAGCAAAGTCTTTATCACATCAGCCTTGGACAAACACAGTACTACTTGCTGAATGGTCTGTTCTTGTCAAACTTTTTCTATACAGAAAGGGATTCAAACACATTAATGTGTTCATCTACAGAAATACTAGATATAATCTACACTTAGCCTAGTACATACCAAGTTTGCATACATTTTACCTTCAAGCTGAATCTCAATGTGTTGCAATTATTTTCTACTGATGTGAGTCTCTGTTTTTTATATCTTTAGATTAAAAATGAACATTCAAGTTGAGTACCCTAAAGAAAATACATATTCCCTTTTATATTCTCTTTAAATATGACTATAGAAACAATTCAAAAGGAAAATGATATTTATAATTCATAATCACACCATTAATGTTGAGATAATTTAGTTTAAATTAGTAATGACATCCCACATTTCATCTGAATGAATCAAAATTGAGAAGATTCAATTAGTAATAATTGAAATGCAAAATTATTCGAATAAAGTCATCTTCAGTTCCATATACATAGTATCCAATTACAGTAAATTCATCCATCCGCATTCAGGTCCACAGGATGATGGATGCATCAAGGGATGCATGATGGGAACTAACCCTGCATCAGGTGCCACTGCAATGCAGACCCACACATTGCACACACCAACACACTCCTTTTAGGCCAGACTGCAACATATTCTGTGGTTAATTTGAAATATCCTATTGTTGTGCTTCTGAACAATCTACTTTAGTATATACACAGTTAGCCTTTAAACATGCGTTATTAGGTGACATGCACTTTAAACAAGAAAGCAATCACAAAAACATGGCTGGACTGTTCTAGTATTCTACTGCATCCATCCTGCATCCCAGATTTGGCTTACTCAGATTCCCACTTAATTGGACCTTTTAAAGATATAATCTGTGACAAAAATGTTTGGACAGGGTAGGGGGGAGGTGTACTCTTGTTTATTACTGATGGAAGTCTCATGAAGTTGGAAGATAGGACATAAAAACATGAACAGAGTAGTAAATACAGTACATGTACTAATCCTATGAGTTTGTTTAAACAATCCTGTAACAACTTAATAGAAATAAAAAACTAAGTTGAAAAATGTTTGCTAACACTTTAGTTTAGGTAACAATAATGAACAGTTATTAACAGTGTGCATGTTAATAAATATACAGTATTATAATTCTTTCTAATACAATATAGAACAATGAAGAATATAAGTAACACATTTACAGAGTTTTATTATGTCAATAATAATTTATTACTGTTAATATCATACTAAGTAAAATAAGAGTATTTAAAGACTGTTACTAGCTGCTTCATAATGGATACCTAAAAATGTCTAGGCAACCACTTATGATTTAAATTAAATAAATAATTCTCTTTATCAAGTATTGTACAAAATCAAGGGTCCCACGTCACTATGGGTGGTGGGAACTCCTTAGATTGTAAAATGGGTCCTTTGTGACAGCAGGTTTCCAAGGCCTGAACAGCTTTTTTCCACACCAGTAGCTCCTCTGCATTAGTTATGCAATTCCAATGAGATAACAATACTCTTTAATGAAGTAAACTTTTATTTTCTCAATTTTCATAACTGGCATGTTTATTACATGCCAATAACAGCACATGGGTGGAAGTAGTAGCTAAGACACAACAATGCTTATTCAATTCTTAGCTAACTGTATAAACCTGAGCAAGTCACTTGACTTATTACTTCTCCAAAAATATAAATACCCGTAAAGGCACCTGGTATCAGACTAAAATAAAAATAATAACAATTTACGTCAAAATAATAACAATTTACGTCACAAACTGCTGTACAGAAAAATGTAGAAAATCCAGGTATGACAGAACCACCCAGGACTGTCTGCAGTATGTGCTGGATGTATTAGACTTACCTTCTAAATGTTGCCAATGAAATATTCTCACTAATTTATTAGTCTTGTTTTGTAAATTACAAGTGCTCATGACAGAAGGTGCTATATTAAGACAGTTTTAAACTAATACACAGTACAGTAAGAACTGTAGTAGAAGAGCTGAGATTCTGTGTAAATAGTTTATTTTTTCACTTTTCATTTTGCCTTTTGAGTGTCCTTGCCTCAGACTGTTTGTTTAAAAAGTGCAAGGCAATGATTTTGATTTGATAATACGATTTAATTTTGATGCAGTTTATTTTGTGCACTTATTTTTATTAACTGTTTTGCTGTAATAAAAGACAGCATTTGTTTTAACAATGTTTTGTCTGTTTGTCTTACTACTAGAGGCTCTGGACAGTCAAAAATTACTAGATACCCAGTGCAAAGACAATGTAAAGTACACTGTCTAGTACACAGAGCATCACATGTCTGACACTCTGGGGCTCTGAACTGAAGCACTGAGTATGAAAATGAATGGAGAGCTAATGGAAAATATGACTTCTTTACACTGCCAAAGTGAGACAGAACTGCTATTTCTGAGAGGCTTTTGTCTTACGTTTATATTACAGAAATCTGCTATGAAAGACTCAAGAGAGTCACACATACATAAAGTATGAAGGACAGTCAGCTGCTTGTTTTCAAATGAGCTCAATGTCTTGAAGATCTGAGGAAATTAAAACTGTGGTCTGTCATAAAGGGGTCAGACAGCAACAGCAATAAGCAGAGACATGAATGAGCTCCAGAGCACAAACACAAATGTGAACAGAGTCATTCCATTGGCAACTGAAGCCTCATGGCTGAAGGCAGCCCTTTACACAATTTTTCCACACAGCAGTCAGACTTCAATACATCATGAGGAAACTGTGATGAGAACATACAAAATCACCTCTAGCCTGTTCAGAAGAAACACCTACAAAAACATTATAAAAAATCAACACATCAAATGTTTGCTTGCCTAACAGAGGCATACAGTTTTTGTATTGTTTCAGATGTGTCTATGTAACTACTGTGTCACCTATGAAAGCATAGTGAAAGTCAACAACGCAGAAACACTAAAGAATGGATGCAGGGTTTTGTAAGTGAGAATTTGCACAGTGGGAAAAATGGCTTAAACAGAGAATCGGAAGGGGGAAATAAGATAGAACATAATGTGGAGGGAAGGAGCAGTGATGGATCTCGCAATTTTGCTGCCATAGGCAAAGCTGTAAATGGTGCCCTATCCCCACCTCTTTGCTTTGATTGGAATTATCACTGCCAGGCCTGTACACAGAAACCTGGACACACTGAAAACAAGTCTGGATTGGAGAGAGTGAAATACAGAGGGTCTGGGTTGAAAATAGTGAATTTACAATTTGAAACTGCCAAGAGGGGAGGATTGTGTGATTACTTATAGCAGTGCCTGTTTACAAACCTTTAAGGGGTGACACTTCAGAAAACACATTTATTATTATTATTTTATTTATTTATTTGTAATTAAATATTTTTCTAAACAAAAAAAAGAAATTGTTTTGCATAATCAAATTTTCACCTACACTAGCTGTAATATCTATAAATCTCTATTTAACGCACATGTGCGAGTCTGAGGCAACCAATGGGTTCAAAAGATTATGCCAAACCAGTGTGTGTTTAGGCAGACCTCCCGAGGCAAAACCTACCTAAGCCTGTTAACATCACTTCCAGTTCCGGGGCCCCAATGACATCCCTTCCTCTGACCCACCAATAAAAACGCCATCATGTTCCTATAAATTAAGTTCTGTCTTGAGCGCAGGTTGTAATGACTTTTGAATTGCTGCTAATTTTTGCATCTGTTTCAAGTATACAGGGTTGCAACCCCTAACCCTTTTCTGTCTCCAAATTATCTTTTCACAACCATCAGACAAACATGCATCTTAATGATGATGGTGATAGTTTAGTTATAAACTTACAAAAGCAGCTCCATAATATATGCATTTCATTTAAATAAATAAATAATGAAAAACAACTTAATATAATCACTAAATTCAACAGAAATATGATGGTTATCTTCAAACATTTATCCATGTTTCAGTTGTACTGTATCTTTGTTTATGAAAATACTGCAAAATAACATTTCAATCAATGCATGACTTCTAGTAAGAGACAGACTATGAAAAACTTTTTTGTAGCATGCCAACAACGGAAGATTATATTTACCATATTAGGAAGACGATTACAGTTTGAGTTAAATCAGTTTCTAGAAATATATTCAAGAGCTGCAGTCCTTTTGCCATTTTGATTGTTCAATTTTATTTTGTGTCTTCTGTGCTGCAGTTTGAGGATTATTTTAATTATCATCATTGTCTTCATATTTGTTGTTCTTGTTAATGTTGAAATGTGAAGGTCGTCAGATGTTAAGACCAAACATCGCCAGTACGTGAAAATTATATAAAAAAATATAATCAGACAGTTGTGTTTGTAAGTCAGTGTCTGTTTTGTTTTAAAAAGCTGCCCTTCTTAAATTTTGCCCAACTAGTTCACCTAAATGGTAGGCCTGGGGGCAGCTGGTCAAAATGTTCCAAAGTCACACTATTCAAAAAACAGACAAGCCATAAAACAGGTTTAGAATACCACACAAGGAAAGAAACACAAAAAACTGAAGCATGGCCTGCTCATCTCTATAACAAATACAGGGAAAAGACCAATGTGGAAATTGTTTTAGCTACTGTTATATAACTTAAATATTGTATACAATAAACAATAGAAAAAGTGAATGGTGGTTGACCAAAGTGCAGCCTTTGACAATGTGTCATATTCCAGCCTGAATTTTTGTTGAGAAGTGAAGTGTGATGCATACATCTGAACCACTAGGTGGTGCTAAACAGTAACTGGACTGCTAATCATCAGTCTGCATTACACAACTGTATTTGAAAAAGGAAAAACAGAAAAAAAAAAAGCCAGAAAGAAACTTTTCTAGCACATCTGCTATACAAAGTCACCAGCAGGAAAACGGCTATTGAGCAAGCAATATTAGGCAAGCAAAAGCAGCATGATTTATAGTAAGAAGGCCATGTGCTTCTTCCACTTATTGCAAAGATGACTTCCCTGAATCAGAAAACACTAGAGAGGCTTGAGAAATGCTACTGAAGTGTGCCCTTACTTCTTTTTTCATATTTTAACAAAGTAAAACAGGCATATGTCTGCCCATTATTCCTTCTGCTCTAATTAAACATTGTACAACATAAAGAATTAACTTCAAAGCTAGACTTGATGTAATTTTGAAAGAATTAAGCGGATGTGACTGGTAAGCATTGTTGGGCTGAATGACCTGTTTTTGTTTTATATTTCTAATGTTCCAATTAGGGTATACTCTAAATTATTATGATGCTTTTTTCAAACTTTGAATGACATACAAAAGATGGGACTATTTTCTATTTTGTCACTTTACCTTCTTGTTAATAAGCTAACATCAATGACTTTTTAGAAACAGTGGTATACATTTGCATAATACAGATGAAGTAAGGCAAATTTCAGGTTTTCAAATACAAAACTATGTACTATGTAAAAACTTGTAGACCTTGTGTGTTTTCAAAGAGGCGATATAAAATATAAAGTGAGTTTAAAGGAAAGCTTTTTTTTCAAATTTGAGCCTAAATAAAAATGACCAGAAATCCCTATATTGCCAACTATCTGGCTTAGTGTCTCCTTTTCTGAACTATAATTAATTTAGTGTGCATGACAAATGAAAGGGAACACTGTAGAGTGCTGGACCTCCCCGTTACACAAACTTACCGATGATGACGGTGTTGTCGTCAGCTATCAGCATCTTGCTGTGGACGTAGATTAACTCTGTGACTAGTCTCCCCTCCAGTTCAGCAAAAGTTCTTAGGCCACAAAATGAGATGTAATTGATCCACTTGTCTCCCACTGTTAATTCACCAATAAAAATACTTATTAGGAAAAAGAAGCCAAAAACAAATATTCAAATGATGAAATCTGTCTGCTTTAAAAATAACAAAATTTGAAAATCATTTATGTGAATACAAATTTAAAGGAAACTTCCACAAGTTTTGTTTTTTTTCAGGCTGCTAATTTGCATTGACACTAATGTGGGTGTCCTGAAGCCTGGTTATTGACATCATGTGACCTTGGTTACTTAATCTCTGGACTATTCTGAGTTATGGATCTGGTGGGTAGTATCTTTGTCTATTCTCAGTCATGTGATTGGGCAGCATCATGAAATTTGGTATCATCATGCTGCCTCTATAGAAGATAGCAGTATGGATATCCAAAACATCCTCTGCTAACAAGGCTCTATTAAGAACCTCCTTCTAGAATGACAGGAAGCTATAAGGAGTTTTTGAAGAGTGTTTAATGTTAGAACCTTTGCTTTGTTTTGTTTCTCATTTTGTCTTTTGGTTTAGTTTATTGTTCTCTGTTTTGACCCTTTCTGCCTGGCCCTCAGCTTGTCTTATCTATGACGATACTTTCATCTCTTAGTTATTTTCTTATTCATAAACCTTAGGGCATTGTATTATTTCAGAGTGACCTTACCAATGGGTAGCAGTGGTTTTTAGGTTGCAGTAAACCCTGCAAGTGTAAATGATGCAAAAGAATGAAATTATCTGGAACAGCAGAGGAAGAACATGAGGGACTAGTGGGAAGCTAGCATTATGCCTTCAGGATTATAGGTAGCCAGCACTGGAGTTCCACATAGAACAGAGTTTGGCCACTTATAAAAGTGGGTACTTGCCTCTTTAGATAAAAAATAGATGCACTGGAATCATACATCTTTGAAGGATATCACCTGACCCTGAGTTAAAAGACTTTCACATACCATTATACTTTAGTTCTAAAATTGAAAAGCAATTTGGAGTGAAGGCAGTGTGACCAGGAGATAAACAGCGAAAGGTAAGAATGAGAGTTGCTTTACAAGTTTTTGTAAAGCCAATTCACAAGTAAGTGAGGGCACAACAAGGTGTTTATTCTCAGTGAAACGTTTTAAGGTTTCTTATGCCTTTTATTTGCCTAATTGGGACTTTGGTTGCCCTTCTTCTTCATCCTTGAATGAATTTTATATAATAAGCACTACTCCAATGTATTGTGTAGTGTATTTTGAATTTTGGTGGTGTTTTGCTTTTTACTACATTTTAAGAAAACAGCTTCAATTTTGATAAAGTGACGAGGACTTATTTAATAGGCTACAAATGACACAATGAGATCATAATTTATATACTAATGTTCACTATCAGTTGAAAATGAACAGCTTCCATAAGTTTTTCGGAAGGACTTTGCTTGATGTGCTGCAGCATAATGATTTGATAAGATGGAAACAATACTGATCATACAAAATTCGGTTGCATATTGCTTATCATACAATTTATGCCATTATTTCCATTGGTCAGCACGGATTACCCTATAGTTTACCCACCTCCAACCCTGGCAGGCTTTTTTAAAACTATGCCAAATAATAAGCTCAGTTCAAAAGAGTGGGTTACAGTCCAGATTGTATTGCTAATATGGAAACTGACAGTGGCAACACCATCACTTTCTGGAAAATGCAGGTATATGCATATAGACTTGCTGTTTAATTTCTCAGGATGGATGTATACATCCCAGTAAATATTATTTGCCAAATGGCATAGCTGATAACTGCACACCCAGACACAGGAGAGTCAATTTTGTTGGTGTATAGTACTTTGTTGGTGTATAGTACTGACAGTACTTTGTTTATTCATAATGTTGCTTGGTTATTTATTTTTCAAAATGCCTGGCTGCTATATTTTGTTTTGATACATTATAATTTGTGCATTTGTGTGTGATGATATAATTTGATCATGTGAAGATTTTGTAATGCACACTATGTTGATAAAGAGTTGACAAGTATTTTATTTAATAAGGTATTTTTTAGCAATAAAAAATATTTTTTCTACCTGTGCTGACAGATTAATTGAACATACAGTGCACACTTTGGTTTGGAGAGTAGTCATAGTATAAGAGGGAAATCACCATGGGTAAATGTGCTAGAAATATAAGCAATAAGAACCCTGTTTTAGTGGTTCTGAACCTGATTGACAATAATTATATTGCTTCAGTATGCCATGGTAATGATCAGATATTTACTACTGTCAAAGTGGTAAAACAAGCATTGAAAACAACTAAATTGTGCTACAGTGCTCGTTGCAGGCAGCGCCAAGCAGGTGTGCCTACTTATCTCAAATAATATTTATTGCTTGTTACATATTAGATGTTTTATTAATGTCCATCTATTAAATTTAGTACCGTATTGAACTGAAACCCCATTTAGAGTTGATCACTTCCTTGCATCCGATGCCACTGGGACAGCCTCTGGTTCCTCCAATCTTGAATTTAATAGTTTGCCTAATAATGTAATGCTGTGCCATTAAATAATTAATACATGTAGTAGCCAGTGTAAAGGAATGTAAGTAGAGCAGGATTAAAAAAGACAGCATTGGTCCAAAAAGGAGCTTTTCATTTTTGCTAAGATATTAATACATTTAAGACTTGAATGTTTAATTAACAGGCAGGGAAAACACAATAATCTTTTTTTTCATTATATTTATTAATACAGCTCTGATGCAGTAATATGGTATTGTAAATGGTGTTTCCACTGCCTCCTAGTGGTTGCTCAAAGCACATGCAGCAATAATAAGATATAGTGTCAGGTTAAATGTAACTCCACAAGGTGGTGATGGTGAGTTTTAAGAATGTTACCAGTTTGCATTTGTTGAACATGTTTATTGAATATTATTGAAAAGTAGAAGTAGAAGAGACATAGGCTAAATGCGCTATTTAACACTGATTTAAATTTTCATGTGTTAAAATTTGTTAACAATTAGATTCCATATAAAAACTTGCTTCATGGAATATCTTCATATTTAGTAAAAAAAAATTTCTTCTGCTTAACATCTTTTGACATTCATTTTCACAAAATGTCAGTGTCATGATGATGTAAAGCATCTTTGCATCTATAAGCCATTCATTTAAGTTCTTTTTATTAGATCCACAGTAATTATTACCTTTCTGAAAATCAAACTAAATCAAAAATGCACTTTGCCTTATTGTCAAAGTGATGAGAAACAATATGACGTACACCCCTGGCGTAGCTATGTGTAATATCGAACAGCAATTAAAGTTGACCTTTGCCTGCATAATGTAACACAGCATAAAGATGGACAACATCTTTTAAATGTTTAAGACTACTCCTTGTATTATCTGTGTTTGTTACTTTCATTGGTTGTAACTGTTTATTCTTTTGAGAGCACACAAGTGACTTTTCAACCTTTGCCCTAGTGGGTTTGATTAGCTGTGGTGTAAGGCATCAGGACAGATGCGAGAAGAAACATCACTATAATTTGATTTTATAGTGGTTCCATTATAGCGGTTATATAGAGTAATGCAAGAAACTAAAGAGGTAAACATTTTCTTAAAATAGAATTGGCTAACATATTTTTAATACTGTATATTCTTGTTCACTGTGGCACTGCAGAATGGCAATGTGCTGCATGTGGATTGGACATAACTGTACAGTACAAGTAAGAATTTCACTGTACTCTGTACATGTGACGTTACCACTGTGAGTTTTCTAAAACCTCAAAACTCTTGTCCATCGCGGAGGCAAGCATTGGTTTGCAACCTCATTGCATAACGCGTGGGTCAGCCAATGGTTGACGCGAGTAAGAGTCTAACCTGGCCACTAACATGGTACCATTACTACTTATTTGCTCTGTCTATGTGTATTAAAGTGGTAGTTCCTATTTGAGTAAAGACCCTGACTGTGCGTGTTTTGATAAAAATATTGGAAGCCTGTGGACATGTACCAGGAATGGGGTCCTGCACCGATAAACGCTCAACAGGCATACAATGTTTCTCTTCCACCAGAGCCGGGTGAGGCTCCAGCAGGCTTTCCCGCCCTTGCCTGTTCCCGGGATGTGCTGATGAAGATGATGCAGAGTGTTTCTTATTCTGTTTTGAATGCATGGCAACACTGATGCACTGGGACAAGAGAGACCGGGCAGCTATTTTGGCCCTCTTTTTGACCGGGGAGGCGCTAAAGATGATGTGAAATCTTCCTCCTGAAAGGCTTGATGATCATGACTTACTAAAGCAATAGATCCTCCTCCACATGGCTATGAGCCCCTTGGCCAAGGGCAGTAAATTTTGGCTGTGGCGAATTGATCTGGATCGGACAATATGAGGACAGATCTAGGATTTAGTAGATCTGATTCTGACAATTTCAATGTCCCTAGTAAGTTGGCCAAATGCGAAATTCCGGCCCTGTTGGACACTGGTAGTGACCTCTGTGTAGTCTGCCATGATTTGCTCCAACAGATTACCTACACAGATATGGACTGGGTTAACATTCGCTGTGTTCATGAAGACATTAAACAATATGAAACTATCTTACTCCCTATGAAATTTAAGGGGAGAAACTTTAAAGTTTGGACTGCCATATTAGATACTTCAAACTGCCCTCTTAATAGGGAAGATGAATACACTTTCCTCACACATCCTAGCCACCTGCAGGGCATCTCTCTCTACAGTTGAAAGAGTGAGGCTTGTCGTGGACAACATTGGTCAAGGAGATGGCTTAGATATTGAACCTGATTTGTCCAGTGAGGTAGGGGGTGACCCTCACCTGAATGTCCAGGACAACTGGAAGACTCTTTGCACCTCCACAGATCAGATATTAAAAACAATGGATGGAGAAGAGCTGTGTCAGGCATGGGGGAATCAGGGACTAATACTCCGACTTAGTTTGTGCACTTGCAACGGGCTGACAGCAACTTAGACTTGGCATTTAAATAAACACATGTCACAAATGACTCTTACTATATGTAGCAGGAGAGCCTGGACTTCACAACACCACACATTTTATTTGATTAACTCTTTCAGGGCGGATGTCGACTTTTGTCAGAATTCAGGGGTAGAGGACGGTAATCAGCCTTGGAACTCACCGTTACATTTTAGTTCAATTCTCTTTGCTAGAAGGAAAGTTAGCTTCGTTAGCTTACCTGCATATGCGTGAGTAGCAAAGAGCAAACAACCTCTAAAATGGCACAGACATCTGACAAGAGACCAATGCGAATGAGCAAAGCAAAACTCTCTGTGGACGACATTTTATGTAATATCGCCGAATCAGACTCTGACTTGTCGGACTCCAATTTTGATGCAACATATCGGTCCCCAGCAGTTTGTGGTGCTGAACACACTTGTGTAGCTGATGCGCCTACGGCAACGTTCGCCTGGGAGGAGTGCCACTTACCATGACAACAGGTACAAACCACATTTTGTCACACTGCCACAAGAAGACAGACCAGGCAGCTGGCCCGCCATGCATTCCTACAGGCCATCGAGCAGGCCCTACACAGCCACCAGGGACCCTGACTGCAGCCACAGCAACAGACGTTTTACATTGATTTACATGTGAAACCATTGCTTTGTGTGCTTTTCAGAAAAGTGAGATGCCTGCAAAAAATATTCAGCCCTCAAAGAGTTAAGGATGGTTTCTTATACTGTATCTGGTGATTTCTGGCTCTTACATACAAAGGACAGCGTATGTAAGGACGGTGCATGTTCCCAAAACATTAACATTTATATGTTACTTACATAAAAGCCAGATCGAATATTATTTACCTTGATTTATTTACTAACTTCCTACAGCGTAAAGTCACAAGTAGAGTGCAGAGCTTCCCATGTACATATACAAATTACAGCGATAGCAAAATCGCGATTTGCATTCTTGCTCTGATGTAGAAATGTTGTCATTATTTGAGTTGACATCTGTTACAGCGCGTCTATGTGAAAACAGCAGTGTCAAATGCAGGAGGGTTTGGTTGGGATTGTGAACGCGGCTGAGAGAATAAAACTGAATACAAAAAAAACAAAGCTAACCTTTATAAGTATCATAAATTACACCGGCTGTTACAGACTAGAATCAAATGTATCTTTTTATTCTAAAATAGTAAGAATACGAGGAGCTCACTTCTCAAAACGGACTCGTCCGGGATCGAACCCGTGAAGTTTTGATTACCAATCAACAGTTGATACCGTTACGCCTCCGAAGCAATCGTAGCAAATGCGTGTCAATGTCGCACCCTAATGCAGGTTTTTCTGCAGTTATATTTTTTAATAAAAGCACATTTGTTCTGTTATATTTGTACCTTTTGTGAAAGTATTTCTTTGATATTTGGAATGCAGGTTTCACACATTATACACTTCATGTCTACATTTTGTCAATTATTACTAAAACATGAAAAACGTTTCTGTTTTAACAATGTGTTTACATAGATCGTTGTAGACATGGAACACACATGAAATGCAAGTGTTCCAAATACCGATATAGTATTTATAAAAGGTGTCATTTTGCTTGACTTCTCACTCTATACAACTCTAAGCAGCTGACACACAGGTAAACAGACTTGAGCTGAGAAAACTGTGAGGCAGTGGAAGGATGTGACAGTAGGCTGCTTGCTGTTTGTTGCTTATCCACACATTTACAGAACAAAAGACGCTGACGAAGAAGTGTGAAGCGATTTAAGGTGGGACGGATCTACGAGTTTTTTCTTAGGCTCTGGTAATTCTAGTGTTAAAATACATATTCACCATATTGTCTTCTGGAAGTGACAAGGAATGTCATACGAAAGGAGGTAAACGCAGATACTTGAATGGAGTATAATTCGCAAAAGGAAACGTGAATGGAGAAGCCCAATTATTTTGGTTCTAAATCTAGACATTTTGGTTTGGTTCTTGAATAAGGTTTCAAAGTTTGATGCGCATCTGATGCTGCGTACTGATGATTTGTTGGAGAAACTCGGACATGCCTCGTATATTTTTACCCTGCATCTCCCCCAGCTGTGTGGTGAGCCAAAACTCTAGCAACACAGGCAGAGATTGCTTGTCTGTCACCGAGGCAACCATGGGTTTGCAGCATCGCCACGTAACATGCAGATCGGCTGATGGTTGATGCGGAGAAAATAGTAACCTGACCACTAACACGGCACCCTTACTGGTTATTTGCTGCATCTGTGTGTATTAAAGTGGTAGCTCCCGTTGAATAAAGGCCCTGACTGTGCCCGTTTTGAAAAAAATAAAGCTGATTTTCCTGAAGCATGTGGACTCGACATATTCTCTCTGGTGCAAGACAGTGACTCACACGTCACAACTACTATTACTACTACTGCTAATACTACTACTATGCTTAATTGCTTAGACAATCTTGTCTGTGTATCATAAGCCTAACAAACATGGAAGAACTGGAAGATGGATTGCATCCGCTTGATGTCTATTGAATAATTTACTTTTATACAAGAACTGTGTTTGTTCTTTTCCAAGATATGCATCATTTTTATATTTTTGCATTCATCTTCATGGCTGTTACTAATCCATTGACATATGCTGTGAATGTGCATTTTTTATGCATGTTTTTTTTACCATGTTTCTGTTGTAAATCTTTTGACTTTCTGTACCAAATGAATTTTACAGAAATGTGATTGCTCATTCTTTAATGATGTTAAGTGTGACTTGGTGTAACAACAGAGGTTGTACATTCAAATTCAATGGCATACACAAGCCACTCATGTTCACAAACTTGAGAATGACTTTCTCTTTCATATTCTTTTGGATTTATGTTCCTATCCACAAATGTTGTGTAAATGAAGGTTAGTATCTAGTATTCTGTACACAAACACCTTCTATGTTTTATAAACTATAAATCCAATCAAATATTATGGGGTTTGGATATAATGCTTGAAAAAAAAAATGTTAGTGAAACTATTCTCTTGAGTTCATTAGGACACATCAAATCATGCTTTAAAATGTATATGTGTCAAGGAACACCCATATTAGCTGTATGTTACCTCAAAAACTAGACACAGGGCTCTCACTCATGACATGCTGATGTAACAATGGCATTTAAACCTATAAAGAAAGACATGAGACTGCTTCATTTTATTTATAACTAGCAAAATACCCGCGCTTTGCAGCTAAGTAGTGTGTTAAAGAAGTAATGAAAAAGAAAAGGAAACATTTTGAAAATAACGTAACATGATTGTCAATGTAATCAATGTAATTGTTTTGTCACTGTTATCTATATCTAAATCTATCTCCTTTGGGGTGCGAGCAGCTGTTGCTGGGGGTGCCAGAATCCATCGAGGAAGAAAAATGAAAAACATTATTTGTACAAAATCTTAATTTATCTATCCATTCCTAAATAATTAAATGGGCAGGCTATTTCGTATCAGTGCAATATGCTGCTTGTTAAAACGGATGACTCCTGCTCTTGCGTGCACTTACTGTAGTGCTGCGTGGGTATTATGAACTATCGTATCTGTTCAAGTTCTATTTAAATTTTAAATATAAGTAATTTTTATTTAGTTGACAGAAATATGTTTGTTAGGAATGTAAGTTAAATTTAGTCATCATTGCATACATTTTTCTTCACCATAGAAATTTAAAGACTAAATTCAACTTACATTCCTACCAAAGATATTTCTGTCGACTAAATAGAACCTACTTATATCCATTTCCAATTCGAGCTATTGAGCTGTCGCCTGCCTGCCTGGATAAGTCACCCTCGCTTTGCTCTTACTTTTTTAGCGTTCATTTAATCATGGTTAGTCGCGAAAAAATTAGAACATGGAAGGAAGATTACACTGAGTATAGCTTTAACAAAACAATTATTGATGGCGAATAAAGTATCCATTATTCATAAAGCTTCAATTGGTGATCTGTTTTTCTGCATCAACCTCATATTTTTTCATAGTTCTTCTGAAACCAAGGGGGTGTGAGGTTAAAATGAATCGGGAAGCGCTGATATATATATATTGAATATATTGAAATAATTTTACTGTCAAAAAATGCAAACAGTATGCGGCACGTGTTTAGCCCTAATTTTGGGCTCATCAGGCGTAAACACTCACTGCACCTCCTCTCGGGAATCGAACCTCGGACGTCAGCGCTAGAGGCAAAGCCTCTCGTGTTGCGCCACGGCGTGTGGTTCGTTTATTTGACAGTATGTAGATTGAGGTGTATATATATATATATATATACTCCTGTAGCCACAATAAATGCTTTTATTTTATAGACAAACCAGGGATGAACAAGTTCCTTTCTACTGCAGCCACAGCCGCGACACACATAAAAAACATCAATAATAACTCATAAACTTGCAATATTATTTAGGAAAATCGCAACATTTTACTCACCAAAAATTTGGATTATTTGTAAACAAAATCCATCGTCCTCTCTTTCCTCAAAACAGTTCAATTACTCTGCCGTACGGATTATCCGTGCACTTCAGTTCCATCAAAACCTCACTCTATCACCATCGAAGTTAATGCTGAAAGGCGAACCCGCCCTATGGTATTTCTGGCATAAGTTTGATTTCACTTTAGGGCTGAAAATGTCCGCTTGACAGAAGCAGTGTACACAGGAATTCTCTCCGCCAAATATACCAATGTAAACAGCTGCCCCATGCTCTCATTCAGATTTTTCTGATGAAGGAAGTCAAGGAGATCAGTGGGAGATCAAAAAGCGCTCCGTGGCTCTTGTGTTAAAGTGGAGAAGGCTGCATGTGTGAAATTTTTCTTGTATTCCCAAAACTTCTGGGGCTCGAGGAGCGTGATAAATATCAGGTTTTCATGGTCTTGAAATCTGGTCTGTGTCTGTCAAATAATATTGTCCAGAAACCTGCCATGGAGTTGGCCGTAGTGTACGCGACGATCTTTCGCTCGGAGCGTTTGCCGTGCGTTCAATGGCCTTGTAGAGTTCCTTATATCAGCTTCTATCCAATCAATGGGTCTGAATACGGTGATGTTGCCGTACGCCTGCTAGAGGGCCCTATTGACACCAACTCAAAATCTAATTGGTTGAAGCAACAAGTTAATTGACATTTATTCTGTGTTATAGAGTGCCTCCACAACAGATTGTGAAAGCCTCTCTGCCTGGCAACAAATGATGCCTGAAATGTGATTGGTTAAATATTTTAATACGAAACTCCGCCTCCCACGGCTATCGAGCTGCATTCTATTACAGTATATATGGACGAAAATACATTCCAGTTATGACCATTACGCGTAGAATTTCGAAATGAAACCTACCCAACTTTTGTAAGTAAGCTGTAAGGAATGAGCCTGCCAAATTTCAGCCTTCTACCTACACGGGATGTTGGAGAATTAGTGATGAGTGAGTCAGTCAGTGAGTGAGTGAGTCAGTGAGGGCTTTGCCTTTTATTAGTATAGATAGTAATCTCTCATTATGGACAGCATAACAGGTTCCACATCAAGCATTTTATTATATTCTTCATCAATTTCTTTCCATAAACTGTAGGTTCATGGGGTCATTATTGTCATATATGATAGATGCATACAGTTGCATGTATGCAAAATTCCCCTAGCTTTTAGGTAAAAGGCTAAATAAGGCAAACAGCCAGGCCACCTGAAATAATGGAAACAGATACAAATGTTTATGAATGTAACGAGTATTTTTTGCCTATCAAAGTAAAGTGAAGAAGATTCCCTTTTTCAGCAGTTCGTTTCCTATTTTTAGCACATAATAGCAACATAATATACTTACTTTCAGCCTTCAGTTGTGAAATAATAGAGTTTTCTCCCTTGATCATTGTCCTGAGAAGAATAAAATAAGACTTTGCACTTATTATCCTTTACATATGTCTCAGATAACACATAAGCTATCAAGTCAGACAAATCCTATAGCACTAAGTGAATTAAAAAAAACACATACCACATGCAGTTTGCTTTGACTCCTACAACAGTAAAAACCTTTTGTTTTTGTATAAATTACCTTCCATAAGTGCTGAATAGCACTAATCTCATATCAGCTTTTATGTCTGTCTATCTGAACAACAGAGATAGTCTATAACTAAACAGCAATAACTTGGTTGATATTAGCATTATTTCTGTACAACAACATTTGTAGAAACTAGGAAGACAGCTGGGTGACTCTCCACCTTTCACTGGCTAACTTGACTTGGTCAAAGCAATGTGAGCATACATCATCATTCTATGCCACAATTTCATCCTTTTAAGTGTCTCCATCCTTTTCAAGCAAATGGAGTTTTAAAAAAGACTAATGCCAGAGTGAATAGACTAGAATCAAAAGTGTTGTTGTGTGGATCTGCATTCAAGTTCCCGAGACAGGTAGAAAGAGGGCATGGAGACAAGTTTAACTAAAACAGAAGTCTGTACTGAATGGAAAGGATCACAAATAAGACAAATATCATAATGAAGAACTAGCAAGTTTCAAATCGGAAAGTGAACAATAAAGACTATGTAGGAATCAAGTTTGCATAATAATCCAAAAACAGAAAAGAAACAAGAATAAATTGTGAGTACAGTATTGTAAACAACAAACTGAGCCAATATGTGGCCAAAAACAGAATGTAAACAGCCATAAGAAATTTGCCTCAAATGGCCTTGCTTTACAGTAATAGATAGGTGTTAACCAGTGTGAGGCAAAAGGTTGCTCAGAAAAATAAAATGATTACTTTATTCATATTTAAGCCATGATACAAATTTGATGAGGAGCATTTCATTCGTTAATTCTGAATATGAAATGGAATGTTGGCATGTTTCCAAAATCAAAAAAAGTATAAATGACTTGAAAAAAGATAGCAAAGTACATCACGTAAGCTGATTTATTGTTTTATATTAAAAAAAGGAGGTCTCTATTTTAATACATTTTTGCTTAATGTACTGCATGCATAAATTTCATTGTACTCTGTATGTGTGACAATACTATCTTCTACCACTCTTACTACAATGCGTACCAGGAATATAATGGTATACCATATTCTGCAAGAGTCAAGATAACATCTATGAATTCATGACAAATGTTAAAAGTGTCCTGGAAAAACAAGCTAGCAATGTTCATGAAATAATGAAGTTAGAGCTCAACCGACAGACTGTTATTTTATCATTCCCAATCAGTTATTTTTGTTTTGTTGCCCATATTGCACCACTCTGTTATTCCAGGCCAGTACTTTTGGTGGAATGATAAATAGACAGACAGTGCTAAGCTAATGATAGTTAAATAGATAGATAGCAATGAGCTTATGATAGACAGATAGATAGATACACAGACAGACAGACACAGATAGATAGATACACAGATAGATAGATAGATAGATAGATAGATAGATAGATAGATAGATAGATAGATAGATAGTGTGGAGGACTGCCGGCTTCTTACTCCGGTCCTCAACCCCAGGCCGCCAGGAGGAGCTCTCCCGACAGCAGGGCATCATGGACCTTGTAATGTTTATACACAGCCCTGCTGGATACCCTGGGGTCCGCTGGGAGTCACTGTAGGGGGGCTTGTGGGCTCATATGTGCCCTATAACCCGGGAGTATGTCACGGTCACGTGACAGGAAGAAACAACGTGCTCCCGGGTTGAAGAAAAGGACTGTTTACCCTGATCCGGAAGGAATAAGGAACTGTGGACTGATTGGGCAGGAACACCTCCGGGTCAGGGTGTATAAAAGGACTATGGGAAAGTCCAGACACTGAGCTGAGCTGGGAGGTAAAGGGGCGAAGTGTCTGGGCGAGGAGGAGAGAAAATAATGTTGTTGTTAATTGAATATATGAGTAGTGTGGAGGGTGCTTTGTACACGTTAGTGATAATTAATAAAGAGTATTGGACTTTTATCCAGTGTCCAGCGTGGTACCTGAGGGTTCAAGGGAGCACTAGCGCCCCCTACTGCCACAATAGATAGATTTTTTTGATAAATTTTAATTTTTTAATTTATATTTTTAATTAAAAATGTTAAGATTTGGCCTGAGACTTGTTACTTGTTCCTATACTTTTTTAAATAGATTTTTAAATTAAATTGGAGATTTGCTGCTGTCATTACAGACTCAACTTTGGCCCATCTCAAATGCCTTTTCGGACTAGATGCTAACTTGAGAGATGTGACAGGCTAAGGACAGTGGATCTATGGGTACCATACATCTACAGCATATGAGTATGTAGGAGACTGATTAACTTAAACTGGGATACATTAAATATTCCTGTACTCAGCTGGTAGCACTGTAATCTGACACCTTATTGGAGGAGCATCTTGTTTTAGGCTGGAAAAAGTGAAGGCATGGAGTGAGGACGAAAATAAGATTAAAAAGGGAATATTTTATCACTTTTTAAATTGAAAGAACTGTCACATCTAATGCCAAATCACGGTGAGTTCAGGTACTGTTATTTGTTTGTTAGTTCGGCAAACTGGCTTACACCTTCTATTTCAGATGCTATTTAAGGCTGGATGGGTGTCATCTGATATCATCAGAGGAAGTGGAAAAAGCAGAAGAGGGTGTGGAGAATTATGTGAATGAGAAATATAAGATGAGAAACATTACAATTAAAGTCGTGATCCATACTTTGAAATACTGACTGAATGTGTCCATGTTACTGCAAAGGAGAAGGTTGCTTATTTTTAAGTTTGACAATTAACATGATTCATTCTGATATCAAGACTCTAATGGTGAATCATTCTGAACAAAACTCTAATGCAGTGGTAAGCAAAGTTGGATGGCTGCAGTGGTTGCAAAATTTTGTTCCAACCCAGGTTCTTAATGAGAAGTCAATTATTGCTAATAAAGCACTTACTGCTCAAGTAACATTTTTCTGCTTCATATCAATGGTCTCGCCTGTTAGGTTTCCTCACCCTTAATTGCTTATTTCAGTCTTAAAATGCTGCATTCAGTGTTTTTAACAGCTCTTTATTAGCAATAAGATGCAGATGACAAAGAAGGCAGCAGTTCTTCATCTAACTTGTTTCCATTTGTTCCTATGTGGATTTACCATGCACTCTTTGGCTTAATAAAAAACTTTAAGAGAAAAATGTGACAGACTGAAAATTATCTGGTTTAGGCTTCAATTTATTTGAAAGATTTACTTGGAAAGGAACACAATCTATGATATAAGAATATTACATTTCAGACTAAACTGTATAATAGACGGACAGTAGCTCAACCTGGCCAGGACACCATGAGGATGGAAGGAAGAGGGGAGGCAGCTACTTTTGGACACTGCCACCCCCAAAACGCTAGATGGCAGCTCCCCTGGAGTGTAATGGTGCTCCGGATTCCCGCAGGGCATCCTGGGACTTGGAGTTTGGTTTCTAAGCCCTGTTGGGTACTGTGCATGCTACCAAGAGGAGCTGTGAGAGGACCAGAGGGGCCATGCCTCATCCATAGCCCAGAAGTACTCCCAAGTCGCAAGGATGGGATGGAAACCCTGAAGTTCTTCCAGGCTGAAGAAAAAAGCCAGTTCTTCATTAGACTCAGATCAAGGACTATATAAAGAAAGGATTGCTGGAGACCCAGCAAGCGAACTGGAGTCGGGAGAAGTAGGTCAGGGCTTGCTGGGAGGTGTGGAAGTGAGAATTGTGTTTATTGATTGTGCTTAATATAATTGTATTCCTGTTTATTGTGACAGAGGTGCATCTCGGCACCATAAGAAGAAGAAAAAGATTAAAACATCTTCTTTGTGATTTTAATCTGTGTGCGGTAGATCTGTCTGTAGGGTTTGAATGGGCAACAGCAACCCCTAGAATCTTACAACTGCCATTAAATTAAACAAGGTCTGAGATTTGCAATCATTGGTTTCTAATTAAGTAGTCGGGTGGAATGAAAACCTGCATCCACTGCAGCCCTACAGGACCGACATTGCCTACTCCTGCTCTAATGGCATGTTCATTTCGTGGACACAACAAGCTGACCTGGACAGGTCTGACCATCTTACTGCCTACTAATAGCAGCAGCTCTCCAGTATCAAAGCCAGAAGCTCTTATGTGTACTCAGAAATTAGTTTTTTTTTTAATATTATTTATATATTATACTTCTCTCTCTCTCTTTCTAACCATTGTAAAGTTTAAATTTCTCCTTGAAGACAAATAAAGTATTGATCTATCTAGAAAGATCTATGACAGTAATCTCTGTGGTAGCCGACTAAAGTAGCACTGATTGGGGCACCTCACCGGTAATTGAAGTGCATGACAGCCTGGATAGAAGTTCCTCCTCCAGTTGAAATGTCGCCTTCAAACCCCGGTAACAATGGTGTTACAATATACACACGGTACTTCTTATTTTCTCTGTTAAAAAAAAAGAAGAAGGAGTGCTTCTTAAGAACTTAATAAAGTTAAATACAAAGATAACACAGCCAAAAAAGGCAACATATTTCAATAGCTGGCAAATCTATTCTGGATGTTGAGGTCACTAAACTCTTCTTGTGACAGAGTCGCTCATTAATTTAATTAAGGACCTTCTTTCTTTAAAAAAAACTTCAGCAGATTCCAATACAAAGTATATCCTAGAACTGCTGGTCACTGACATTTCACTGTAGCCAGTGAATGCAGTCCAGCAGAGGTCGACTAAAGGTGGCTGAAGCAGATGGCTATGAATACAACCATACAACCCTTAAATGGATGGCCATATTTTAGATGCCAGTTGGTTGCTATTTTAAGGTAACTTATGGTGGACCCAGTGGACAGTTCAATGGAGTGCCACTGGATATGAAAAAGGAAGACAAAGGACAAAATTACTATTTTACACAAAAACAAATGATGCGTAATACCTGTATGCCTTCAGGATTCGCTCTGCAATGGTGTCTCCAACCTTATTGAAAACGTATTTTTGATCAGCACAGCTTATGAAAAATTGATTCTGTAAAGGAAAAGTATTTATAGAAATAATAAAAAATACAGTATTTAGTAGAATTCATGAAAAACAGCATGACTGCCAATAGTATCACCACACATGGCATGCTGTAAAAAAAAAGTGCAAAGGCAATAACAAAGAAGCAGTAGCACAACTAAAGTTATATCTAGAAAATCAAATATGAATGTTGGCACTAACAGTACTGTCTACTTTAACTTTTTGCACCCCTCTTTATCTTTGCTCTTCTTATTGACTTTCAGTTCCTGTCAACATTTCTTGCATATTTTATACTTCTATGCTGCCTTTAACCTGTTACAATTAAATAGTGTACATACTGTATTACTTAGATGATGACCTAATGTGGCTCTTCAGAAGTAATTTGTTTGAGAAAAGAAATTCCCTCTATATTCACGAATAGAAAGAGATACAAAGACATTTAGGCCAGTAATCAGTCTTAATTCTATAAAATGCCAGTCAAAGTGAGAACAAGATACGTGGTAAGCCTATGTGATTAAGATCAAAAGAAAATAACATACAATGGTAAATATTCTTGAGGCAGAAGGCAACATGAGCAATGGTCAGCACAACAGATAATTTCTCAAGAACCATAACAATTAGCATATTAACAAATATGTCAAATATGGAAAATGACAGAACAAAAACAGAATTCAGACGGATAAAATGACCTTACCTTAGTTAGAGCTGAGCAAGCCCAGATTTTTAAATAGATATTTTTACATGGTATCACGTACATTAAAGACCTCAATGACATGGTTTACTTGTTATATGGTTTACCATTATTGATGGGAAACAGTGCCATTTTTTGGCATTTGGTACACTGTATTAAACCATGAGGGGAAATTGTCTTTTTGCATTAACTATGAAGGGGTGGGGTGGGGTGGAGTTCAGAGCTTAGGATCAGCCTTTGTGCAGTACCGCTGGAGCAACTTTTAGGTTAAGGGCCTTGCTCAATAGCCCAGAAGAGTAGCAACCCTTCTGGTAGCAAAAGGATTTGAACTGGCAGCCTTCCAAATACTAGTGCAAATCCTTTGCCTCAGTGCCACCCCTCCCCCTCACACTACCTACAAGCAATTTCTTCTAACAGAGTGTGAAGGCTGGACTGCAATTGTGCACGCTACTGTACATGCAAAATATTAACAGCTCTTTGGTTTATGCAAAGCATGCTGTAATATTTTGGAAAAATCCACATAGTTATTCCAAGTAACTGCAAATTTCCTCATCATTAGATGTTTGTGTTGAAGAGCTACTTTGAAAACAAGCCGACAAAATATTTCCATGTGTGTTAATTTCAATCTGGGCTCTCTTAGCTGGGTAGGGAATCTTTAGTTCTTTATTTCAATGATTTTATGATACTCATGTGTCACTTAGAGTACATATAATGAGACCCCAAATCTCTGCCAAATGGGCCCATTGTGAAGGTTTATTTTGTCAATGAAAGCAAATTCAGCACTATAACAGTACTAAACTGCTACCTCAAGTTTAACAATAAAATCTACTGCCCTTCTTCTGTGGCAATAAAACACTAGATTTTTTTCAGTTTTCATGCATAATTTGGCTTTCATTAATGGAAACATGAAAAGTAGTATAACTTACTGCATCCTTCTGACTATTCATACATATGTTTCTAAAATGCAGAATAATGAAAACTTCAAATAAGCTTTCAAGTAACAAGAGGAAGTTCCTGCTAGCTGGAACTGACACCTATGACACAACATCAAACAGAAGAAATTAAATAAATAAACAGCAGGACTAGTATACCTATTTTGTATATTTTTGGATCTTTATTTATTGAAAAAGCAGAAGTACACAGTACAAAAATCATGAATAGGAAGAACTACAAGACAGAAATATTTTAAGCCCCTACCATCATCCCATCCAGAACCCTAAATCCAGAGTGACAGATAAAACAAAAACACAACAGACGAAAGATTTGAATAAAAAGTGAAGATAAACATGGAATGAACGAAGAAGGCTTTAAATATGGAATTAAAAAGGAAATCGATGTGAATTGATATTAATAGTTTTAGTTTTTTTTTTTTTTAAATAGGATTAATAGTTGACACACATTTAAGATTTCTAATGCCTGACGGACGCAGCCCATGGCTTTCTGTATTTGCCTGATGCCTCATTATATAAGCTCCAAGTACAACAGCTTATATAAAGAGGAATATCAGTTTTCCTCAGTGACCTCTCCTAGAGTCTTCCAACATGATGTATGGAGTAGTTTAGCAGTAACCAAGACAAAGAAGTCTAAAGTTTAAAGAGGAGAAATATAAAAGAATAAAATTTTAAGGTAAAGTTGAAATAGATACTGAAATGAAGGAAGACAGAAAATTGCAGACAGATGTCTAAAAGGCCAAGGAAAGCACTGCCAGAATATATGCAGAAAGTAAACAAAAGGGGTAGAGTCATATAAATGGCATAGTGGCTCTGGTTCTAGGACCTTTAGATAAAATTTACAAGGAGTAGGATAATCCCTGGGCTGACATTTTAACCAAATGTATCAATTAATGGTATGTCTGGATACAGCTTTACTGTATATTTTTAACCTCCCCAGTGTTATGTTTACCTCATGAAAAATTAGCCAAAAGCTTTAATTTACTTTCAACAAGAGAATTTGTTACTAGGTGTAAAAGAAACATGTAAATAGTAAAACATAACATAAATACAGTAGAAAAGGTATGCATAGTGACCACTGCTGCAATGATGCAGATTTAATGCATATCATATGTGTGATATGTTTGAAAACATTTACCAGCACTCAACCCAATATTGCAATCAAGACAGCAGAAGCATGTTTTTTTGTGCACTTTCCTTATATTTTCTTCTGTCGATTGCACATGATAGGGGTAGACTGTCAGTGCCTGACCTGCAAGATTGAAGTGTCATTTGTGTTACTGCAGGCTACGGTTTAGTGACTATCACATTTCCCCCGCTAGTTGCTGCATTGTGAACATTGGTAAGTAGGCTAATACCTTGCTTGTCTGTGCACTCGATAGTAATTATTTAGCTTTTTTGTCACACAGCTACTGTCCCACCATGATGGGGCTATATAATAACAAAATACACAAGGCATATTACGGCCGTTTGTTTGTACAGAGCCATGTCATGCATCAGTTTTATTTTCAGTTCCAAAGTGTGATGACCAGTTCACATCATCATCACTATTGCTCGATTCAAGCATTGCTTATGTTTTAGTTGGTTCTAAAACTGCCTTTAAGGCTTTTTCTTTGACACTGTTGTTTCAGCTGAAGGCTCTGCTGCACTCAAGTATATTGATGAGTTACCGTAGAGGGGCAAAACATATAGAAATACTCATGAATGTTTGCACCATGATATTATTTCATCCACTAAATGGCAACAGAATACTTTCCCAAGAGTTATTCAGGCTTAAAAATGTAAACAGATCATTATATATCATCCCAAGTCTGATTAATGATTAACCATAACTGCATAGAATTCTGAATCAAGACACCCTTGGGGTTAACACCAAGGGGGTTGAAAACATTATTCCAGGCACATAAAATGCAGAAGAAGTGAGAGGTACCTTTTCCATAATGAAATTACAGGAAAAGGGTTGTGAGCTGTATTATATAAATGGAATAGAGAGTGTCACAACAACTTTTTAAGTGAGAGAAAAGGAGAGAAACTAAATGAATGTATACAGGTTGCATATAAAAGATAAAAAGAAGATAAAGAGAGAAGATCATATCAAGACTACAAAGCTTAGAATGCCAGTAGTCCGGCTCACTGAAAATTTCACTGAGTAGAAAAATGTAAAGTGTGGCAAAAGGGTAAAAGGAATGTCAATTAAAAATACAAGGTGGGAGACTCTGTCCTATAGGAAGGAAACTCTGAAAAGGATTTAGAAATTTATGCCAAAACAACATTTTTAACATCTAAGCAAAGTGCAAACGTTATTAAAAAGGCAAATAAAATATATGGTTATATTGTAAAAAATGCTCAATATAAATCAAGTGACATTATGCACAGACTATATAATGTGCTAGTGTGACTGTATCCAGAGTACTGTGAGGTTCTGGTCACCATGTTACAAAAAAGTCACAGTAGCACTTGAAGCTGTGCTGTGAAGAGCAACCAAGCGCATCCCAGGACTTAAGGACATGTCCTATTCAGACATACTCAGAGAATTATCACTAGAATTACCAAACCCTACGAAAAAACTTGTAATCCCGGCACACCTTAAATCCCTTTACTCCCCTCTGTCAGAGTGTAAATGTGTAAACTGTAAATGTGTTGATCAAGAAAAGCAGCAAGCAGCCTGCTATCTCATCCCCGCAGCAACACAGAAAGGGTAGAAAGTTCTCTCAGCTCAAGTCTGTTTACCTGCACGTGAATTACCTGGGGTGGTATAGGGTAAATTATATGTTGTTATTTGGAATACATGCATTTAATGTGTGTTCTGTGTCTACAACAATCTATGTAAACATATTGTTAAAACAGAAATGTTCTTCATGTTTTGGTAATAACTGACAAAATGTAGACATGAAGTGTATAATGTGTGAAGCCTGAAGTCCAAATATCAAATAAACATTTTCACAAAAGGTACAAATATAAAAAAACAAGTGCGTTTTTATTCAAGAATATAACTGCAGAAAAAGAACTTTTGAAGAGGTGAACTCAGATGGTGATGAGGGTTCTACATCAGAGAAAGAGAACAGAAGCCTTCCCCACAAAAAACGTCTACTCACACATAAGAACAATGCAGCTATACCAGGCATTTTCTGATGGTCATTATATGAAAAACATTTACATGTTACTTATATAAAAGGCAGATCAAATATTATTTACCTTGAGTTATTGACTTATCTTCCTACAGTGTAAAGTCACAATTAGACTACAGCGCTTCCTGTATTTGATTGACACCGGCATTTTTTTCCTCTCAGGTGAACAGACTTGAGCTGAGAAAACTTTCTGCCCTTTCTGCATTGGTGAGGGGATGTGTTAGTAGGCTGCTTGCTGCTTTTGCTGATCGATACATTTACAACACAAAAGACACTGATGGACAAGTTCGAAGGGATTTAATGTGGGCCGGGATTACAAGTTTTTTTGAAGGCTTTGGTAATTCAGTGTTAAACCTGTTTAGTCTCCAGCATATCAAACAAAGCGGGCATCTAATCCAGGTCTTCAAAATTCTCAATGGCATTGATACAGTAGACCTAGCAGAATTCTTTTAACTTAACTGTGAATCATGTATGTAAGAAAACAAGTGGAAATTAAGGGAAAGTGCATTTAGGATTGAAGCCAAGAAGAACTTCACGAATGCACATTTATTGGCATTTGCCTTATAAAGGAGCTAGTTGCAGTAAACTATTCTGCGCACATCACCAAAACCACCCATGCAATAGAAAGATGATATTTTGTCTCAAGGGAAAGGGGTATTTCATGTAAAAGCAATTGAGGTGGAATGGAAACTTGGAGGAGGCAAAATGAAAATCCACAAAAAAACATGTGATCCCCTCTTGAAATGAATGCTAAAATTTTACAGCATAAAAAGAAATGTAACTATAGTACACAAAATAAGCAACAGTAGAGTGATGAAAGAACAAAAAAATAAGAAAACTCACAACTGGCTCAGCCAAAGGCTGGACCTTAAGCCAAGTGAAAATCCAAGAACATATAAAACTCACTAGATAACCGTTTTTGCGCATTGAGTGTTAAAAGTTAAATGTGTGTTATTCAAACCATTTTTTAAAACTCAAAACAAAGTTTATAAACAAAGTGAAACCTAACTCACAATCACATGGCCACCAAGGTCACAACCCAAAAATCAAAATAATAGATGTTTTTTCACCTTAGGTTTATGCTATTGTTTTAAAATTTCACATTTTATTTCTCTCTCCTTTCTCAACAGTACATGTTTAAATTCTCCTATGTATTCTTTTCAAACATTTGATCCAAACACTAGATTTTTCTTCTTTTCTCTTCATTATTAGTTTAAAATTTTGCTGCAACAGGACAGAGTTTATCCTTGCTACTACAAAGCCAAGACTGAGAAGCTCTGCATAGAAAACTACATTGCCGATATTGTGTACTGTTTCATGTTTGCATGTGCACATATGTGAAAATAGAATTTAGTGCCCCTAGATCCGGGAAGTCCATGAATGCTCTCCTTACAATCTGAGCTTAAACTGTTTTCTGTAAGAAGTAATAGGCAAACACTGCCAAATACTGTGCTACTCTATATTATTTTAAAAAACAAAATCTTCTACCACTGGCTGCTAATTTAGTACTGTGAACACTTTGTACTTTTACATAAAAAATATACAGTGATCCCTCGCTATATCGCGCTTCAACTTTCACGGCTTCACTCCATCGCGGATTTTAAATGTAAGCATATCTAAATATATATCACGGATTTTTCGCTGGTTCGCGGATTTCTGCGGACACCGGGTCTTTTAATTTATGGTACATGCTTTCTCAGTTTGTTTTCCCAGTTGATTTCATACAAGGGACGCTATTGGCGGATGGCTTAGAAGCTACCCAATCAGAGCATGTATTACGTATTAACTAAAACTCCTCAATGATATACGATATGCTTCCCGCTCGGTGCTTGATTGTTTGCTTTTCTCTGTCTGTCTCACGCTCTCTGACATTCTCTTCGCCTGATGGAGGGGGTGTAAGCAGAGGGGCTGTTTGGGAAATTCACTTTGATATACGAGTGCGTTGGACTGCGAGCATGTTTCCGGAACAAATTATGCTCGCAAACAGAGGTTCCACTGTATTTTCCTAATGAAATTTACTATAAGGTAATAGTGCTTAACCAAGAAGCAATTAGCTTCCTACTGTACATATTGCTACCAATTTCTGATCTTAGCGTCTACAATTATCCCAGGGTAAAAATCTTAGAAATGATTAAGGTTCAAGTTAGAAAGACTTTGTTAAGCAACACGCCATGTGGTTTGCAAGACAGTGAGACGTGCCTGTTTTTCCTCTAAAATTTACTATACTGTAAATCATAATTTCATCAGTCAAACATGATCTACAACAATATACCTTACAAGAGCCCATACCTCAATGTAGATAAAATGCTCACTGTTCTTAATCACATGAATGTAGGCATTGTGGATGGATTCTTCATGGTATTTGATACCTGCTGACCAATCTGCAGCAGATCGCAACACCTGTAAAATAAAATTAGAAAGCTTCTTGTCAGCAATTTAAAAGTGTCCTACAAGTACTTGCCAAATAACTTTAAATGAGGAACCTTTAATAACTTTCAAGATAATCAATCTATGCAGTATAATTCTGCTACATTATCTGTTAAGTAAAATGAGAAAATTAGCTTAACTGTAAATTGGCTGAATATAAGTGTGACCAATGACAGGCTAGTTCCCTGGCCAGGACTGGTGCCTACTTTGCATCTGATGTTGCTAGGATATGTTCCATTCCATGAATTCCCAGATTTAGGCAGGTGTGAAAATATTATGTTGATATATTACCTCTTTCATTATTTACAAGTTGAACAGATATCTTATAAAGTCTGTTTAACTAAATCTTAGGGCCAGGCTTAAGGTATAAAAGACCTTAAAGGTTGAAATTGTTTATTTAAAAATCTTCTGCCTCTAAAACACATTATTAAATCATAATGGATTTTTGCAAATTATGATTTTAAATTGACTGTTGTAACCTGATACTTCCTTGATCTTGTAACCTAAATCAACACAGGCAGTTGTCAACTCACAACCTATGCATCTTACGGCCACTCAACATATTGCCGCTATCGCATCTCATGGGCAAACGACAGTTTTCCACATGCCAGCTCCATATGCCGTGACACAGTTTATTACCTGCAGCAGTTTTGACTATGTTCATTTACATCTGTTTTACAATTATAGGTGTGAGGGATTGCCGGCCATGTATCCCGGCCAACAACCCCAAACCGCCAGAAAAAAGGTTACTTGAGGTTTTTGCAAATTTATTAAAAATAAAAAAATTGAGAAAGCACATGTACATAAGTATTTACAGCTCAAAATTGAGCTCAGGTGCATCCTGTTTCCCCTGATCATCCTTGAGATGTTTCTGCAGCTTAACTGGAGTCCACCTGTGGTAAATTCAGTTGATTGGACATGATTTGGAAAGGCACACACAGTTCTATATAAGGTCCCACAGTTGACAGTTCATGTCAGAGCACAAACCAAGCATGAAGTCAAAGGAATTGTCTGTAGACCTCCGAGACAGGATTGTCTCGAGGCACAAATCTGGGGAAGGTTACAGAAAAATTTCTGCTGCTTTGAAGGTCCCAATGAGCACAGCGGCCTCCATCATCCGTAAGTGAAAGAAGTTTGAAACCACCAGGACTCTTCCTAGAGCTGGCCGGCCATCTAAACTGAGCGATCGGGGGAGAAGGGACTTAGTCAGGGAGGTGACCAAGAACCTGATGGTCACTCAGTCAGAGCTCCAGAGGTCATCTGTGGAGAGAGGATAACCTTCCAGAAGGACAACCATCTCTGCAGCAATCCACCAATCAGGCCTGTATGGTAGAGTGGCCAGACGGAAGCCACTCCTTAGTAAAAGGCACATGGCAGCCCGCCTGGAGTTTGCCAAAAGGCACTTGAAGGACTCTCGGATCATGAGAAACAAAATTCTCTGGAATGATGAAACAAAGATTGAACTCTTTGGTGTGAATGCCAGGCATCACGTTTGGAGGAAACCAGGCACTGCTCATCACCAGGCCAATACCATCCCTACAGTGAAGCGTGGTGGTGGCAGCATCATGCTGTGTGGATGTTTTTCAGCGGCAGGAACTGGGAAACTAGTCAGGATAAATGGAAAGATGACTGCAGCAATGTACAGAGACATCCTGGATGAAAACCTGCTCCAGAGCGCTCTTGACGTCAGACTGGGGCGACGGTTCATCTTTCAGCAGGACCTTAAGCACACAGCCAAGATATCAAAGGAGTGGCTTCAGGACAACTCTGTGAATGTCCTTGAGTGGCCCAGCTAGAGCTCAGACTTGAATCCGATTGAACATCTCTGGAGAGATCTTAAAATGGCTGTGCACCGACACTTCCCATCCAACCTGATGGAGCTTGAGAGGTGCTGCAAAGAAGAATGGGTGAAACTGGCCAAGGATAGGTGTGCCAAGCTTGTGCCATCATATTCAAAAAGACTTGAGGCTGTAATTGCTGCCAAAGGTGCATCGACAAAGTATTGAGCAAAGGCTGTGAATACTTATGTACATGTGATTTCTCAGATTTTTCTATTTTTAATAAATTTGCAAAAACCTCAAGTAAACTTTTTTCACTTTGTCATTATGGGGTGTTGTGTGTAGAATTCTGAGGAAAAAAATGAATTTCATCCATTTTGGAATAAGGCTGTAATATAACAAAATGTGGAAAAATGTTATGAGCTGTGAATACTTTCCGGATGCACTGTATACTGGTCTGTCTTATGTTCCGGTCTACTTACAACTGGTTCGTCCAAACTGAACGTGGTCGTAAGTCAACGACTACCTGTACATTCAATTTATATAATCATTATTAATTTCATAAATTGCATATTTTTAAAATTCTCTCTGTGAGAAGCAATTAAAAAATATCTATTACTTCAATAAGGAAGCAGTAAGGGCACTAAACCATAAAAAATAGTGTTATATAGCATATGAGACAAGGTTTATTGTGACATTTTAAAAAACGGGCAGCACAGTGGCTCAGATGTTCATGTTACTGCCTCACAGCTGCACAGTCCTGTTTGAAGTCCTGGTTTGGACACTCTTTATGTGGAGATCACATGTTCTCCTTACATATTGTTGAGATGTAAGATTTTGAAAATAACTTGATTAATGTTTTGTATGTCTTTATTTGTAATTTAGGCAATGTAATTTAGTGTTACTTTGGTGAGAGGCATTTGTGTTTGCAAACCCCGGTCCCCCCACACCGGTTACGACTTTTCTTTGTAATTTTATGACAGGATTTGGGGGATGTGTCTTAAACCAGTTTGGTGAATGTTTCTTTGCTAAAGTCTTTCTCTCATCCCCCAAATAAAGCCAGGTTAGCTTATTGGCCGTAGGGCTTGGACAGAAAACCAATAAATTTGCTTGCTCAACCACATTCTCTCTCTCTAACCAACATATGATGAAGAAGCATCTCTCTTGCTAGCCTGTGATAATGAAGACAAGATAATTAACAGCACAGCTCAGCAGACATATTGAACAGACATGTGGCTGAAAGCTGAGCACCAACGATGCCTTAACTAGAGACATTTTAAGTAATTACAAGTTTGTGTGCCACCTGAATTACACATCACCATTTTATCAGGTTGTATGGTTGCCAATATTCAAATGTACTTTGCATTTTGTTATTATCAGTAAGATATTATTTTATGTGTAACTTAACTCCTGGTTGTCTTTTTACTACATCTAATTGCCTGAGGTTATAGATATAGAAGGGAAGGTGGGGATAAGTTACAGTATATACAGTAGTAAGTCTGTAAGATTAGGCATTCTAAGGCTACATATTAATAATACAATAGGGGAAAGTAGAGCAATATATATTACTCTACCAAGATAAAATACATATGTATAAGCTTTTCATTACCTTTTTATCAGATACTCCATATTTCATTAGCATCCCAAAGACATGTGTGTTAAGTTGAATAGTAACTGTTAATTGGTATTCTGTGCTTGTAAGTGAGTACATGACGTTGCCCTCTAATAGACTGACATCCCATATGGGGGTTGCGCCTGCCTTGTGTCTGATGCTACAGTGGTAGGTTACAGCCTGGATGAAAGCATAAATTATAATCAAGCCGCGTGTGTACATACACACCTACGTTATATCTTACACTTCATTTGTTTATAACTATATTCAAAGATTGCTTTAAATAATGTGAATACTGTATATATTCTGTATATACAAGTCGGGCCTTAAAACACAAAAATCAGGCCCTGACTTATATGCCTGTTCAAAAATGCGACACTTAATTCTTTTTTTTTTTTTTTACATATTCTTGCTTCCTCCAATCTCGCACCAGTTTCTCAGACACATCGAAATTTGTTGCAGCAACACAGTTACCAATTTCTTTCGCCACTTCAGTGACAATTAATTTAAAATCAACTTCATATTTTCTTCTGATCGAATGCTCCATCGTAGATAAGGGACGCTCTTATGATAAATGTGTGTGAGGGTGTAAGATAAAAAAAACACAAAACAAAGCAAACGTTGCTTTGGAATAGTTTGGGTATTACCGTGTGGTCACGTAGGCACAATACATAGGAAAAAATGGCAGTGTGCTCTGAGGTTATTCTCTCAGGTGGGCGATAGCATATCATAATCTCTTAGACCAAAAGCGTGAGTTTTCCGCATTCAACTTATATGACCGACATTATAAAATACTGGAAATTATACAGTAAAATCAAACCCTAACTTATCCGCGGGAGAACTTAAACGCAAATATATATAGTACATCACACTCTCCTGTATATACTGACATTTCATAACCTAAATTAGGATATAGACCATCATCATCAAGTCCTTCCGTGAGAACCCTAACTACAAAGAGGGCTGTTTCATTTATGTTAGGTAGAATGCCCAGAGGGGACTGTGCGGTCTCATCGTCTGGAATCCCTACAGATTTTATTTTTTTTTCTCCACCCGTCTGGAGTTTTTTTTTGTTTTTTCCACCCTGGCCATTGGACCTTACTCTTATTCTATGTTAATTAATGTTGACTTATTTTATTTTCTTACTGTGTCTTTTATTCTTCTATTCTTCATTATGTAAAGCACTTTGAGCTACATTTTTTGTATGAAAATATGCTATATAAATAAATGTTATTGTTGTTGTTATAGAAGGTTGGATAATGGATGGATGGATGGAAATACATAAATAAGCAGTCTGTCTTTTTTTTCTTGGACACTTTTGTTTAGTTTGACAGCCTATACTTAATTTATAAATATGCTTAACAATGAAGAAAAAAATAAACTTGTACAGACAATCAAAAATGTTTTTGCACTGGAGCCCAAAATTACATAAATGCATGTTTTTCAGATTTTATTTTTGTCTAAACACATGGGTGAAAATGTCCTGTTCCAACAGAAAAATTAAACTCTTTGCCTCACATTATACTAATGGACATATATAGAAACCAGTCAGTTGTACCTGTATCAAAATACTTAAATGTTTATTGTAGATCTTCATGCACAGAAGTAAGAAGGAGGTTTTAGTAGAGCTCAGCTCAGCTGTTGAAAGTGAAGAGCACAGACAGAAAGTGCCTCGTAGGAGTCTCACCTGTACTTTTGTCATAATGGAGCCTGGCACCTTATACTTCAAATCATTTGCTGTTATGTGGGATTTTGGTAACAGGAATGGATAAGACAATGACCTGTACTTGGGTTTCATGATCTGTTAATGAAATAGAAAATTATTGACATACTCCATAAAGCATACAGTTTTACAATCAAATGTTATTTACAAAATATCTTACAATATCTAAGTTTGAAATTTGTCTTGAGAATAAAATCAATTTTTCTTTGAAGGCTTTCACATTTGTAAACATTTCATGGCCAAACTGATCTTTCCCTTGTAGCTTCGTGTTCAGCACATTCATGTGTGTCAGTAGGTTCATAGCGAACGGAGAATCACAAATTCAGTTTGTGTCACTCAGCTCAGGAAAATCAATTTCCCATTAACTACAAAAATGAGCGTATTTCCCCTTTGAGCTCCTGCACTCGCTGACATACTTTCCCCAAACTTAACCAGTGGGCATTACAGTGGTAAAGTAAGTCGTGGTGATCAGCATCAGTTTCTTCAAAGAATTTAATAAACTGATGATGGCTAAGTCTCTTCGCTTGTATGAAGTTAACAAGCTTTACGACTAACTTTATTACATTATCAAGCCGCAACACAGACTTGCACAGGGTTTCTTGGTGGATTATGCCATGTAGGAAAATTACAACCAACTCTGGGTTTTCCTCTTTCACCTTTTCCTGGATTCCTTTCAGCATCCTGATGTTTTTTCCTGTCAAGTTCAGTGATCCACCTGTTTACACCATGGTAGCTTCAGCCTCTCAATGACACCAGACAACCTGTCATATAAGTTTGCTCCTGGTGTTGTCCCTTTTATGGACTCTATGGTCAAATACCCCTCTGTGATCTCAAAATTGTCATTAATCCTTCTAATAAAGACTAGGAGCTGTGCAGTGTCTTTTATGTTGTTACTTTTGTCCAGTGCTAAGGAATAGAACTTAAATGACTGACCTTTTATTGTTTAACTGGCTAGCCAAGTCTTCATCACTTAGTTCTATATGGTGAGTCACTATTCTGCATGATAACCTAATTTGTTCAAATTTGTTTTTGCTTTCCGGGCACAAGAGACTTGCTGTCTCTACCATGCACTCTTTCAAACACTCTCTTTCAGAGAAAGGGATGCTGGATTTTGAGTTTGAATGACAGTAAATAACTTGCATTGGTGCTTCACTCCTGAATAGTAGTTTGTTGGAAAAAAATATTTTGCCATGACTGTAAATTGGCCGCTAACCTCTGAGAAGTACTCGTCCTTTCTTGCATTGACTGATTGCTAGGGTAGTTAGCATGCTTGGTGGAAAAGAAGGTGAAGAATGAATATCTGTGTGTAGAGAGGATAGACTTGAATTTGGAAAAGGCAGTAGTGCTCTGTCTAGTGGTATCCACAAGGTATTACAGGAAAACGCAGGAAAATTGTGAAATAAATGCAGCCTTTAGGGCAATTTTGTAAATATTTGCTGGTTCGGATTAAACAGTCTGGTGGGCCAGATGTGGCCCGTGGGCCATAGTTTGCCCATCCCTGGTGTAAACATATACTGTATCTAAAGGCATCTTAAATAGCACATGATCTAGTGTAATAGAATACTAGGTAGCTCAGGTAGCTCTGTACAACTACCTGAAATAAAAATAAAATCACAGAAAACAGAAGCCTGCACTTCAAGAGTGGTTCATTTTAACCATCACAAATACCATAGATAACAACTACTTGCTTTAGTGAAGTTCCAGCGCTGGATGAAATGCCTTGCCACGTCTCGAGCTGCTTTCCCATGTACCACTGATGCAATGTCATGCCAGGGCATTCGTGGTGTTTTGTATCTATCGATAAAATCTGCAAAGATATGTAATATGTTAAATACACTTTGGAAAAAAAAAATCCAAATGTTAAATATGAAGGACTAAGTCATGATCATTCAAAATAAATAATTTTAAAATTTTGGTTTAATAAAATAATTAATGGTTTTGCAATACTGTATAAGCATAGTTACAATAAAATATTTTTGAGCCTCTCAATGCTCTGTTTCTTAGGTCCCCTGAAGAGTGAAGTATTAAAGAAAGTATGCATACAAAGCTAAGGGCTTGCTATAAGGGTGCATGCAGCTCAGATTATAGCGTAAACTAAACTTTTCTGATTCAGTAACATTTAATTTGTATCTGCCATTTTGTGAAAACAGCTAGTATAATTATACTTAGTCAGAGGGACAATAAAGTAAGTATGTTGTACACCACTTCATTCGTCACATCCACAGTCTTACACACCTAAATCAGCATAACACTAAACAACTTCAAGTTGAAGAACTGCAGCTGTTTTTTCTTGATACCTTGTGACTACCCAACAAGGAATTGCGTGAGGTTTAGCGCAATTTAACATTTCCTTCTACACCATAAATATTATAAGCCTGCCTCATTTTGGCAACCAGTTAACACATTGCCTGACAGCTCTAGTGGCTGCATGAATATTTCTTACATACTGTATCGGGAATACCGCTGCAGTGTTGACCTGTCTTTCAATTTCTTAAATTTTGTATGCTATATGCCAAACATGAGGCATTGGGCAGACAAGGTTTTCTTTGTGTTTGTATGGTCCACAAGTTACGTTTGTCTCCATTTTATGATTTGTACTTCTAAATTACTGTTCATTCGTTGTCAGCTCTCACACATAAAAGAGTCCATCCCAATGATTAGTGTCATACTGAAACTTTTATGATTTTGTTGTGGTGAGTCATAGAGTGTTATGACTGAGTTTCTTGGAATGTGACATTATACTGGTGATCACAGTCTCCATGCGACTCTCCACAACTCACTAAAATTACGTAAATTAAAGCTATGACTGAAGATGATGGAAAAAGTTGCGTAGTGTGATGGGTATTTGCTTGAATGATAGTGCCTTTGTATTATTAATTTGCTTATCTCTGGAATGGATAAGTACAGCATATTGAGATAGATGCTTATCAGGCATTCTTTTTGGCATAGACACTTCTTGAGACCAATACAAATGCTCCTTTTCAATGGTTTAAAATTCCTTGATCACTGCTTTCATGTTTTCTTTTGCCACTAAGCAGCTGGCACATATCTTGGCTTTATATGCAAATTTCCTTTTATGTTTGGGTTTTTTATACATACCTTCTGGAATTGACAACTCATCCAGCACTTTCAGATAACGGTGTTCAGATAAGTTTTTGATTCAGATGTGGTGCATCAGATATGCACACCATTAATTAAATCTGCATCACATCTTCAAGATCAATACAAGTTAAATCAACAGTTTACTTGCACAAGAAAAAGCTTCTTGCCTTACATGCTCATTTATTTCATAATGACATGAGCTTAGCTCAAGTATAGGCACAAAAGTGAGAGACTTTCCATGCCAAACGGAAATGTGCTCCTGGATAAAATAGTGGGTTCAGGAAAAATTGAACATTTGTAAGGCAGAAATTTGTAACTCATTCATTTTGAAATCACTGTCTTTTCAAGGAGCTCATCTTGCACTAGAGATTATTCAAAGCTTGAAAAGTCCTTGACTGAAGTTATCAGTTAGATAGGATTTGGATTTTATAAGTGGAGAATTTCTGACCCAAATCAAGGCTATTCCAAGTTTAATTTTCTTGATTGCTACCTGGAATTTAAACTTTACAGGACATTGAAATTGGCTTGTCACATTTGTTTTGTTTTGGTCTACACTTCATCGCATCTGCAACTCTGGCCGTCAGAAGATAATTCAGCTGCTTTAACTGTTACTTTTAGCAGTGATCCTCATATCGCTCTTTGTCAGAGGAAATAAAGATAGAGGAAGTGAGACCTATCCAATATCAATATTCAATATGTAAAAACACATAAACATGGAACTCAGTTTCTTAAAAACACGATACCATCAAAAGGTTTGTCCAGTTGGATCCAGTCTTTAAAAACAAAGTTGCAGTAGTCCTTTCCATGCCAGAACCGAGTGTCTCCTTGCAGCTCTCCCACACCAGTCTGCAGGCTTCTCATTGATCCTGTTTCTGAATAAAGACACCACAAGGAAAAAGAAAAGAGGCTGTTAATTCTTCTAAGCCTCTGTTGAAAAAATATATTTAAAAAAATGATATTGCTTGGTTCCTTTGGTCAGTTCTGATGTTACCATTATAAGTCATTCATCCATTCATATCTAAAGGCACTTAAAACAACTCAGAGTCAAAAGAAGGGAGGTGGAGCCTATCCTGGTAACCTCAGGTGCAAGGCAGGAAACAACCCAATTCTTAGACACAGACCTAGACTTATGGACGCGGGTTGGGGGGCCCGGGGCACATTACAGAAGATACTAGAATTAAACAGAATTCAAGACCAAAACCTGCCTTGTTTGTTATCTTGCCTGATTTGTATCATATTGGATTTATTGTATAAGTGTGGTGTTTGTGTGAGAAAAAACTGAAATCTTTTAAAAAGATGCATAAGAACTCACAGAGTTTTTCATACCTTCCATGAAAAATGACAAACAAACACCAAAACAGGAAAGGTTTCAAAAACAAAGCAAAGATGTTTTACCCTTAAAGGAATACTCAACTCAAAAATTACACTTTTTACTTACCCCATGTAGTTTATAGTGAAGGCTGATTAAAAATTTTAATCTCACGTTTTCATGCATATCAGAGATAAAAATGATTCTGATATAGCAGATGTCTATGGTGACAAAAGTAAATAATATAAAAACCATCTATGAGAAAATCTCATGTTACTTGTTCCGCATAATCCACATATCAAGTTGTCCAGTTATGCTCACAAGATCCCAAACACATGTATTACAAAAATATTGTTAAATAAACCACCTCTGAGAAAATGAAAGTGAAACACACCAAGATGTGAACGAGCATTTGAATTGTTGAGCCACCTGTTCTCATTACATTTATACTGTATGTATAACTGGAGTATCTTATTTAGTGGCAGTCTGTGAAGGAACTGTGAGGAAGCTATACTAATCACTATGCTGTTCTGTAATTTTAAAATCTATCTTTTAATATTGGCACTTATCTTTTTCAGCTTTACAAGTTTATTTTGTATATTTGTGTTACATTATTAGTTTCTGCTTGTCAGATCCCTATTAAAAAAGAAATTTAAATTAAAAAGATTTCCTCGCTAAAATGATAAAAATTATCCATCTGCTTTTCTCATTTGAAGCACTGCTAGTCACAGGGAGATGAAGCCTTTACCAGCAGCAGCAAGAACAAAGAAGACACCAAACACAGACATGGAATTAGTCCTTTGCAGCTAAGGCATTCAGGCACCCCCCAAGTTCACTTAATATGACCCATTTTAGAATTATAAAGGAAACTAGAGAACAAAAAGAAATCACAAAGAAAAAAAAAAAAACAACACTTTCTATACAGTTGGTCACCTTGCCAGGTGCTTAATCCAGGTCCCTAGAGCTATGAGACAGCAGCACAAATGAAAAAGAATAATAATAATAAAGAAAAAAGGAAGACTTGAAAGGTTAAGTTTGATATGATGAAAACAGTTCTGCTTTATTTTTCTGCAATAAATACTTTCCTTCCATTTTATACCTTTTCTGTTGTTAATAAAACTGTCACACAAAAGAATACACACCTTGATTGAAGATATATTATAGGCAGATGCACAAGGAAAAAGGAGGTGAATCACAATAATAATGGCATGCTAAATGGCCTCTTCTCCATAACAGTCTTATGCCGTAATAATGAAACAATATCTTCTTTGTAAGGCTGTGTCTGTTAACCCAATACTGTCACTTGTTGAGGCTGCACCATAAATTCCAAGACCAGTCTCTTAGATAATTAAAAAACAAACTAAGACCTTTTAGAACACTTTGAATATTGTAGACACACAGAACAGGCATGGCAAAGCTGATAGCTGATAAGCTTTAATATGACTTGCTATTTATAAAATTTACACAAACAACTATTTGGAAGACAAAATAAATATTCTGCTTTTTCAGTTAATTTCCAGGATGGAAAACTAGAACAGATGAAAGCAATGCAAACAATGGGCAACAGCAGCACAGACAAGGCAGCACAAAAAGCCATTAAGCCAGACAGCATACTTAGTTTAGTGTAGCTAAAGCTGAGTTACGCACAAACTGAGCTTTATGATCTGAAAAATGTTTTATAGGGATACTGTATGCGAAAATACTCTTCATAAACAGGCTATTTATATTAATGCCAATGTGCTTCTTACATGTCTATATGGGCATCCAAGACACTAAACATGCACCTTTACATTTCCACATATGCCAGTGACATAGCTGAAGATAAAATGCCTTAGCACGTGCAAACATGATAAAATGTGGTGTATGTGCTCTTGCATATGCTATAATGTATATGCTCCGCTTTCAGAATCTGTTACTGCCTTATTTTTATTTTGCTAGTACTGGTTCCATTTTCCTAGGACACAGTAAAGGACATGGAAGTCCTTGAAATAAAGTGACAGCATGCTATTGCAATTTTAATAAGAAGCTATTGTGTCAATATGTCTTAAACATGTATTCTATTTTAATCAATCAACATCGTGTCGACTAATTAAAACTAGAAATTCTTAATTAATTTATCATATTCCAACTCATGCATAATTTTATGGTAAAACAGATCATAAGCCAAAACCTGGACCACTACCAAAAACATAAAGTTTTGTTTTCCTGTTTGGTATAGAAGGAAAAATTAAACGATTATAAAGAAACCCAGATCTATGCACCAGCTCATTAACCTGCTAACGACACTGCATCAGCTGATACAGTATGTATTCTCATAATCATCTGGATATAATCATCTGGACCTGGATGGCAAAGTGTTTTCTTATACTCCTAAAATGATGGCGACTAGAACAAATTTGCGCAAATCATGCTAGCAGCCAAAATGAGCATCAGAAGATAAGTCATCTACTTTTTTATTTTTTCTTTTGTCCATGAACTATCCAGATCTTTTCCTTCTTTTTTTGTTTGCTTTTCACTTAAATATTGTGGAACTGCAAAAGCAAAAGCTTGAGCCAAACAAAACATGAAATAGAGGACTCTGAATTTTGCAGTGGGACACAGGCAGCAGCACACTCAACTCACCAGCCTCTGACCGACAAAGACTTTGCTCAGATTCATGATGGAAAATCTTCAGCTGGGGCTTAATGCTGGATATTAAATTTGGATGACTCTTACGATGCTGATACCAACCTGAAGAAAGGTTTGCTTGTTTATTTTACAGGAATTAACTGGATTAATGTACAAGACAATAGTATTTTAAAAACTCCACAAGCCATTGGTTAATAGCATAGCCTGAAGCGCTATAAAAGAAACAAATCATCAAAACTTTGCAAATGAGCAACATGCCTCACCTTACAGCAGTACGGCAGATATCAAAAATCAGATCAGGAAGATCAATGAAAATGCAACCTGAAATTCTCCAGCTGACACAGAGCTCTGCTTGGTAAAAACTGTGCATTTCTCAGGACCAGACAAAGATTTAAAGAATAATATATTACCTATCATTCACATTGTTATCTGCTCATCGGACTTGGGCATCTTCAAGTAAATAAATAACCAAAACAGAACATGAAATACAAACCTTGGATCTCAAAAATGACAGATGTTTGTGATAACTACTGCAGTTGACCAGTCAATGGTAAAAACATTTCCATATCTGTACTACATGAGACAGTAACTTGAATTATACCATCTAGCTGCATTTGACAGGAGCTTAGCCAGATTTTGTCAGGGTGTTTCAAAGCTTGCTGAATAGGACAGTCACCCAACTCATATAATGGTGCTATCTGGTTAGCTGATGACCTCAGCTTTAATAATTAGATTTCTTTCTACAGTAAACCCTTGTTTATCACGGTTTAATCCATACCAGACTCTGTCGCGATAAAAGGAATTTCCGCAAAGTAGGATTCTTTATTTATAAATTGAATATTTTCGCAGTTAGAGCATAGAAAACCTGTTTACGACCTTCTAAATACATTTTCTAACATTATTAGAGCCATGTAGACATGAAATAACACTCTTTAGTCAAAAGTTTAAACTGTGCTCCATGACAAGACAGAGGTGACAGTTCTGTCTCACAATTAAAAGAATGCAAACATATCTTTCTCTTCAAAGGAATGCACATCAGGAACAGAGAATGTCAGAGAGAGAGAGCGAGAAAAGCAAACAATCAAAAATCATAAGGGCTGTTTGGGCTTTTAAGTATGCGAGGCACCACCGGGCAAAGCAGCTGCAAGGAAGGCAGCAATATGAAGGTAGTCTTTCAGCATTTTTTAGAGGAGTGTCAGTATCCTCTAGGCCAGTGTGCGAACACCCCCTCTGCAAACACCCCCTCCGTCAGGAGGAGAGAATGTCAGAGAAAGAGACAGACAGAGACAAGCAAATAATCAAAAATCAACACGTGCTGTTTGGGCTTTCAAGTATGCGAAGCACCGCACGGGAAGCATATTGTATATCATTGAGGAGTTTTATTTAATATGTAATACGTGCTCTGATTGGGTAGCTTCTCAGCCATCTGCCAATAGCATCCCTTGTATGAAATCAACTGGGCAAAGCAACTGAGGAAGCATGTACTATAAATTAAAAGACCCATTGTCCGCAGAAATCCGCGAACCAGCGAAAAATCCGTGATATATATTTAGATATGCTTACATTTAAAATCCGCGATAGAGTGAAGCCGCGAAAGTCAAAGCGCGATATAGCGAGGGATCACTGTATATATAAATTATAAATAAATTATGATACTATCCAGTCTACATATTGTAAAGGGGTGCATCAGCTTGAAAATGTTTGCAAAGTTCAAAGCTGGAACCATTATGACACAGATCAGTGATGCCCTTAAAACGGACAGTAATATAGACCCAAAAACTGGTGTGAGAAAAATGACACTATAAGGGAGCGGTAAGCCTTGTAACTAAGGTGTCTGCTCAGTAGGAATAAATTATTGGAGGCAGCACAGAGAGAAAGAGGGAGATAAAAAACATGATAAGTTGACAAAAAGCCAGAACAATGAGAGGATGAAGCACATGGTCTTAAGTTGGGAGAAGTGGGGTTAGTATCTATTGTCTCGAAAGCAAAGTGATAGCTTAGAATCAATGAGCTGGGGAACAGAACCATAATGTCCTTTTAAGGCAGACTTATCTAGAAACTGCCTTCAAGATCAGACCACTTAAAGTAATACTCCATCCAAATATTATATATATTTTTTATGTTACTTACCACAAGTAGTGTATAGTGGTGGCTGAGAAAAAAAAATTAATGTCACATTTTCATGCAGACAAGGGAAAATAGTCTATTATATGATGGTGAACTTTCTGTTCAATGGCAAACAGTATGAATAAAATTCATTGGGGGGGAAAAAAAAAACTTCTTTCCTGTTTATCTTGTCTGCTGAGTTTTCCGGAAATATTAATGATATTTTAGCAACAAATGCATGCATTCAGTACGTCTTGAGCAAACAAATAGATAATGGACACACGGAATATGTGACACGAGTTACACAAATTTTTTATTCTTTTTCCATGGGCATTTTTCACATTATTTACATTGGACAGAACAGGACATTAAATTCCATTATTTCATAAACTGTTTTCTCTTGTTCTGCGTGAAAGTGTGAGATTAAAAACTTTTCTAGGGACACTAGGGGTTACCAGAGGGAGTTCTACCATGATGTCTTTAGTGCCAAAGAAGGACTGCTTCTGACTTTAAAAGTGATTACGGAAATTAATTTAAAGCAGGACCAAGACAGAAAACCAATTAGGTCTGGAATAAGAAGGAGTCTTTGGAATTCGATGGACTAAGTTTGTGTGTGAGGGACAGTGAAAGGCAGCAATGGTGAGCTAAGAGGTTTTGAGGTACTGTTTTAATGGTGCTTGAGTGAGTGAGCCAACCCTCCAGATAGAAAGGGTTCAAGGGCAAAGAAGTAGCAGATTCATGTGTTACCATTTCAGTTCTCAGTTTATTGATTCTTCCCCGTGTATGTTTAATTAAATAAATGTGCTACATAAATTTAATATATTTTATTAGCAATACTGTTAGTAGAGTACATATATAAGCTATAGATGTAAATATTCTGGTAGCACAAGAAAAGCCACTAAAGAAGGGATAAAGAGCAATAAACATTTCAGAACTTGGTCATCTTATTTTCAGCAGATTGCAAAAAATGCAATGGAAAGGGCAGGTGCTCACACAAAGTTCAATAAATGTTAAAAAGACCCAAGCCATCTCAATAAGGCCAGGAAGCAATAAACAGGGCTGCCCCATCCAGCCACACAAACTAAGACAGAGATACAGATGAACTAGGAAGGAAATTCAGTTTACTTTACCAGGCAGGACCTTTCATTTAAAGACACATTTAAAGTTGATGCTAAGGACTTTTTTTCTTATTAGTTTTGAAACTGTTAATTCTTCTTTCTGACATGATCTCCTATGTTAACTGTTAAACTGTTAAAAACAGGCTAATTTTAAAGAGAACATTGTGTTACAGTAAAGCTATCAATCATATTTGAAATTAGTGATATCTGAAATGGTTTGGTGTACTAGTTCATGTTTGGCTCCCATTCTGTGATAATACACGATCGATCGATCGATTGATAGATAGATAGATGGATAATTTGTCTTTATTTAAGGCAATTAAATGATTAAATATTTGCCATTTCCTCATTCAAAACTGAAGTGAAAAGGTATTGACTGAAAACAAAGGTGGTCAAAGCCCTCTTCTCTAACCAAGATAGCTGTATAGTGGAGCAAATGAAAAAAATTCTCTACAAGCAGTTACAGTCTTGCTTCCACATCAAACCAGTCAATTATATATTTTTTTGTATTTCCATGATGTATACAAACAATCTAGTTAGTGTGCTATCCATGATGAAAAAATATTATATTAGAAGAGAAAATCATTAAAAAGTACCTCATAAATCCCAGCTTACGAAGAATAAGACTATTTAAATAAATAAAACATTTGATTTCAATTCTGCTGTGAGGTGTCACCTTCTGATACTTACTTTCTTCACTGCTCTCTATGCTGCTAACACTATCTGCATGATGAAGGTGATGTTTATGAAGCTGCTTATACAGGCTAAAGGCTCGATGTCTCTTTGTCTTTCCAACTCCTTTCAGTCTGGGCATGTCCACAGTATCTCTGCTTTTCTCACTGCTGCCATTGGCGTGTGGCGGGCTCTCTTCAGGACTGGCTTCTTCTGGGCTTTGGTTTTCTTCATCTTCATCGGTTGGCTGTAGGACACAAGAAGGGATAAATTTGTGAAAAGTGAAAAACAAAGTATAGTGAAGCAGTTAAGCTAGAAAAAGTTTTATTTACAAAATATGGCTGATATTGCCAAGGCTCAAGGTGTCACTGACAAAATAGCATGAGTCCTTTACAAACAGAGCCAACAGAGAATCTTGTTCATAATTTGTTTAAAGAATTATGCAGCACAAAGTTTATAACAGTCTTGTATGTCAAAAAGCTTAAGTGGTCAGTGGAGAACAGTAGTTGGGCCATCAGGGACAAATTACATATATATATATGGTGTTGTACTGTGTTAGCCATTATAAATGTAGTGAACAGATATATAAATATATGTACAGTATATGAGAACAAAAATACTAGGTTTCTGTCAGACACGATGCCCTAGAATACATTTTCTTATCCTCAGTCCTTCTGGCTTCTCCTATTTATTTATTTATTTTGCTTGATTCTTATTGAACAGTCCTAACTGTAAATCAATCTCCTTGATCTCTTATTCAGTTTGTAAACTGAAATATACAGAGTGATGGCTCCGAGGCTAACGATCTGCCCTGGTATCCGAAAAGTTGCCAGCTCAAATCCTATTACTGCCAGAAGGGATTCAACTCCAATGGGCTCTTAAGCAAGACTGTTAACCTGCAATTGCTCCAGAAGCACTGTACAATAGCTGGCACTCTGCTCTGACCCTAATGGGTACGTGATAACTACATTTCTTTGTACTTGTACAACGACAATAGCATTGAATCATTATAATTATTATTATCATTACTAGGGCACTTCATTCGCCAACCCTGAGAGACATCTAAGATCTTCAAACACCAACCATTATATTAATGCAAAACCTTGTTGTATCATTCATGCTGAATACTTGTCTAAGCGTTGTGGTTTCTGCTCTCTCCGTGATAGTAAGATAAAGGTTCATCATTATTAACATTCATATCCAAACTGAAAAACGCTTGTTATGTCTTGAATTTAAGATTATTAATGCCTGCAATTTGGTTTCTGACAGACTATCCATTGCTGTGAATCATCTTAACTACCACGGTGTGTCAAAAAACCATTTATACTTTGTAGGCTTTGTACACATCTTCACATTTTGTTATGTATTTAAATAATCTTGTATTGTACCCTGCTATCTTTAATCTTTCAATTGTATTGTTGTGTGATTTAAATAAAAATAAAAAACACGTTAGTTTAATCATTTTCTCTTATAAATGTTGATACAATGTGTCATGATATCTTTGCTGTCAGTGCACACAAATGAGTCTTCTTACTCATTTCACTTCACTTTCTTATTTCTCATTTTGTTCATTAGATGTGTTATGAATTTTTCATTTGTGTTAATGTTTTCAGGGCTGAATACTTTTTAATAGACCTCTTTGCTTATCTTTACCAAGGTTCTGAATGTTAGGGAATCTCATTAGATTATTATTTCAATGTTATGTTCTGCTTTAAATAAAATTCAATTTATTTAACGTTATGTACTGAAATACTACACGTCACCATTACAGTATGTTCTTGGTTAGCTATAGAGTTTTGTGGCACCCTTCGCTAAGATGCATCAGTGGGTTTCTATGTGGCATGTTCTTAAAGTTGCCTTGTGTAATGTATTGTGCTGAATACTCCAGAATGACCAGAATTGCAGTCCTTTCATTTATGCTTTATTCAGAAGCCAGAGTTTACACCTTTGGAGAGGAACACTGTTACAATTTCTTAATCTTTATTATAATGGGCTTCAAAAAAGAAAAATATGAACGGTAGATGCAGTAAAACATCTTAAAAATCAACCTCTTAATGGAGAAGTAAATGCAAGGTGACATAAGGTTACATGACTGATTAAAAAAAACACTGAAAATTCCTGTCGGCACAACTGTGACTTGGTTGATTAAGATAAGTTTAGGATTAAAGCACACTGTTCAACACTAGTTTTGGAGTTACTTTTCTCTTGTGTGATATTTACTTAAAGTTATATTAAAATGTAAGATGTTTTCATGGAGTTGACAGAATAAACAAATTAGAAAACTCCTAAAACTTTAGTAAACTTTGCATATGAATTACTGAAAGCTATGACAGGAAAGAGAATGAAAGTCATTTTTATTGAATTAAACAGTAGTTTGTGAATAAAGAAAGAATTGCTGAAGAAATGGAAACATTCAAAACGTTCACAAGAAATTCTTTAATTCAAAACAAAAAAAAAAAAAAACTTCTGATCCAGACCTAAATACCACAATAATTTTCATTTGAAAAATGTTTAAAGGAGTGATCTTGTATCAAAGAGTTTTGACTATCCAAATACTCTATAACCTTACCTGACTGTTAAGTGTTGGCAGGATTCGTTTAACACTTCCAACATCTGTCAGACGATGCTCTCTGTCATCCCATCTCCCATATGCCAAATCAATTCCTCCAACAAATGCAACAGACTGGTCAATGACTACCAGCTTTTCATGATGAGCCCACAGATACACAGTGGAAGAGACATGGTCAGGATGTCTCATCACCTTTCAAAACAAAGAGCAATGGTATTATTAAACACAAATGAAAAGCATGTGTTTTGTTATCTTTTATGGTGTAAAGAAGACTAACTGGTTTTATTTCCAGTTACCTCATCTTCTAATGTAATTTGTTCTTTTGTTTTAACTTTATGTTATATTTAAAGAAATAAAATCAGCTAAGCACATGAAAGTGCAAGCTACATAAATTAACACTATATGTATTAAGTGCATGAAGAAGCTCAGTTTATTGGATTTATATAGCTCTTGAAATAAAGTTATTTTTAATTAAGTTTAATTTTCTAATAAGGAAGAATATACTGCCAAGTCTCTGTATTATTATAGATACCAATATACTAGTTTTTATTGTTTTGAAATAGGCAGTTCAGACAGCACTATGATAATCTAATTACAATGCCTCCAATTCCAGGTACTGGGTGATATACAGTTTACAGGGATATGATTGATGATGCAAAACTTAGCAGATTACTCAATTCTGCATTGCAAAAATGGGTACCAGATCAATGCCTTTATTAGAAGTACTGTATGCATATATCAAAATCCCTTATACATAAAACATACCTAATGTTTAAAACATCATTATCATTTAATTCATTTTTATTATCATAATAACTGTAATTTGTCCCAGTTTTGTTGCTAATTTTTCTGATAACGTCAACCAGATGCTGTACATTCTTTTACTTGTTCCTTAGAAGGCAGATGTAACATATTTTAAAAATCTTATTTTAATGATGATTTGCAACTATTGATATCAATAGTAAATTAAATGATTGTTGTCTGTTAATAGCTGCTTTATAAGGGATACCCTAAACTAAAATGACCAACATGAACTGGTGTTTGTCAATGGAAGATTAAACACTGATGACCAGATAGACTTTTCAAACTTTCCCTTTTTTCCACTGCTTCTTCACTTCATATTACTGTCAGATTGATTGTTCACAAGTACTGGTTGGTCTATATACATCATTCTATTTATAAACTATTCTACTATGTCTAACAGTTTTAAAAAGCTTACTAATCTCAACTTACTGCACAAGGCAGTTATTAAATCAACAAACATTTAAATCATTTTCACAAGTAAATGGGGCACAAACTTCACTAATAAAACATGACAACAAATGTCTGGCAACTGATAGTCGATGTCACTTAAAGTGACAGCATCATGCTTAAATTTCCACTGAACCTTTCCGTTTGTGCTGCTTATGTGAGGCGGTTTAGTATTCTTGCTTGAGTATACAGTATGATTTATGCAAACAACACATCAGGCTAGAGTAAACTGTATGTTTTTTGCTACCACAGATAAAGCCATTAAAAGAAATTGTGTATAAAGTGTACTAAAACTGTATCAAACTACCCAAATGATAAAACTGTACTATACCAGCATTATGCTAAGTTCGGCACTGCCAGTAAAAGGATGCATATTGGTGCTTTGTTTCCTGATTCCCAAGGACCCCCCTGAAGTGTTCTTTGAAGATATAAGTTTATCCATTCCTAGCTTTGGTATTGTTTCGGTACCAGTACTGAGGCACCAACACTGGTATCGGTGCGTAAGATAGTTTTTATATAGATCAAACACTAGTGAGTATATACAGAATGTCTGGTAGTGTGATAAGCATTTTCAGTGTTACAGAAAAAAATAAAACAGACAAAGAAGATGAATTTAGAAGCTTAACAAGATGGTTAATAGATTAGATGAACACAATTTGAGAAAGTTAGTAATATATATATTAATAAACTGTACTATTTCTCAGCAAAAATTCTGTTTTAGGTGTCTGGCATATGAAAAAATCCTTAAATTCAAAATTCAAAATGAAAACTCCACAATTCAGAAGAGAAGCCAGAAATTGCACAGTAGATGGGCTTGAAAACAACTGGGTGTGCAAGCAATAAGCACGACTCGGTTTAATAATGCTCAAACAAAGGTCTTGGTCCCCTGGAATTTTTTAGCCTTTCAGTTTCATGATGACTGAAGTAAGATTCCTTGTCCTTTTTAAAAGTTCTAAGTTGCTTGGTTTAATGATGATTGGTCTTTGCTTTTGAAACAGGGGGTCCCCCAGGTACATCCAGGCTGCGTAGCTTCATTCTGCCACAATAATCTAAAAGCATCATTTGTTCTCTGAGAACTTTAAGGGCTGTTTAATTACAGAGTAAATATTTATACTTTCTCATTGTTTTATCTGACATTTTGTGTCACTGTTTTGATTTTCTGCTTGGACGCCTTGAAAAACGAAATACAAAAATTAAGTTGAAATGAAAAATGAATATGTTTCTGGAAGTAAATATTTTCAGGACTCACCTTAATGTTAGGATTCAGACGCATCAGTGTTCTTTTTGTGTACTCACTATTGATCCCCAATGCCAGCTCCACCTCTTTATAAAGCATGACAAATATTTTAACACCTTGTTGCTAGAAAATTGGGAAAAATATTTATTTAATTTATATTTTAATAGTTTTAATCTAAAATGACTTTTTAATTGAAATAGCATAAACAATTAACCTTGCAGTGATTTTTTAAGAATATTTGTTCAAATAATCTGCTCATAATAGTCATAGTAGTAGAAGAAAAAAAAAAACATTTTCTCAAATTGTCAATGTCAAAATCTGAAAAATGGCCAGAATTTGATAGCACATAATAATTTGGTCATATTATTCTTGTTCAGATTTCTAAATAAAATACAGGACAGTAAAATATTTTGAAATACAGACTACAATCATTAGTATAGTCAAGTGGTTAACCAAGTGTACAGCTTTTTAAAGAATAATAAATTACAAAAACAGGTGAAGAATGGTCAAACACATGCTTCAGACAAATACTGAATCAGTCATTTTACTTACTGCTTTGCGCTTAAGAATGTAGTCTAACCTCCAATAATTTCCTTCCACTACTGGCCTCTTGAGAAAGATTTCTGGACTAAGCCTGGCAAAACAGAAGGGAACACAAAAGATATGGTTTTGACATGGGTACCATGTGGTCACTTGGGTCATTGAGATCTTTCCAACACTTGCACAGCACATTATTTAGGTTAGGGCAGTGCCCGCTGCCCATTCTGAGACACCAGCAGTTGTCACAATTGTGAATGTGAGCAACTTTTATGTGTTCTTCTGGTTAACCCAAAACCAAGAGTGTCTAATACAGCGACAAAGTACCAATTATGACGAGTCATCTAAGTGTATATCTAAACCAGAAAAAAAATAGCACATTTTATTAGGTAACCAATGACACACTGCCTTTTATCTTGTGCTTATGTGAGAACGGTGTTATAGAACTTTTGCTGTCTTGTATTACCATGACAAATATAAATAAGGCAGAACACAAGAAAAGTGACATACGCAGGGGTACTATGATTCCGGCTGTTCCAGAAGTATGATGTATTAAAGCTTTTCATCTTCACCATGATAAGACTGATTCATCACTGAGACCTGTTTAACAATTTACTAATGCTTACTAACTGACATTTGCCATAAAAGAATAAAACACATTTGGAATAGCTAATTCACTGTATTTGTAACAACAATTTATTTTCTATTGCTAAAAATATTTTGAGATTTTATATATATTTAGACATTTCCACTCAATACAAGCCAGCTAATGGGTTATTCGTTCACAACAGGGAGAAAACTTGTCCAGACAGTGCTATAATTGCCCGAGTTGCTTTGAAATATGTTTACAATCACAAATAGGAATTTGGGTTACACACATTCACTGCCAACACTCATGAGAAACAGAATGGTGCATTAAGTGTACAGGAGTGACAACAGAGTCAAAGATATTTTCAAAATATTCTGCCAAATGCCTGCAGTTTTCTCATACCTCAGTGTAAAACTGAGAAGCTTTGTTCCAGCAATTACAAGAAACACTATAAAATCTCAGAGAAACTCTTGCTAACTCTGCATCATAATTATTTATCTGAATATTGCCAACACACGGTGGGACATAAAACCTACTCTGCTAAAAGAACAGACAAAATGTTTTCTCTGAAATCCCTCTGAACTCTGTCGGGGATCACTAGCTTTAAGATCAGCTCTTTTAAGCTATGTCTCTATGCTACTGACTGAACCCAATCTGCTAGAACAAATATTATTTTAAGCAGGGATACTCACCTTCTAACATTCTCTGCCAGCAAATGCAAACCCATAAAACTACAAAGGACATGGACAAAGGACCACATGACAAAAATAAATGAATGCACACAACCAAAAGCTAAACAATTCACTTAAACCTGTAGCAGTGACAATGACAGTGCAAAGATCATTGGAATATTCTCTAAGGTGTTGTTAAAACTACTTTGTCTTTCCAAAGATAAATCAGAACTTTAACAAACTAGTAAATAGTCAGGTGAAGTATCCCTTTCTTATGGTTGTTTGTGTGTAACAAGCTTGTGAATAACTGTGTAAGGCAAATTTCCAGCTTTTGCAAGTGTATGCCTAAACTGAACAGAAGAAAGCTTCAAATCACAGCACAACATTTAAGCCCTCTCTCACTCAGTTGTTTATTCTAGCGAGAAACTGTGAGTTGACTGAGAAATACAATGACAATTCAAAAACTGGACACACTCCAATGAAGAGCAAATAGTCAAACTTTGGCCTTTCTGACCTTTTCTTTTGTCAATATGGGAATAACATTTATTTTTGCCTTTTGCAGATACTGTACTGACTTGAAAGATAAACAGTAACATTTTTATTAACAGGAACAGGAGAAGAGACATAGTTATGATTCATCTAATTAAACTTTTGCCACACCTGAAGCATCTAACCACAAATCAATAATATGTAAAATTTGTGTAATGCAATATGCACACTAAAGACTAATTGACCAAACCACAAAATTATCCTATACTTGGATGATCTGGAAATGCATATGATTGCTTCAAAGACATCACATGTAGTGCACTTCCAGAACATCCTGGGATGGCCTTAAAATGGTGGTGTCCACAAGAAAACAAAATGGCATCACAGAATAATTAAAAAATATTTGAAGTTTTTTAGAAAACCTTCAAAAGGGTAAACAAATGCCAGATCAGAATTCCTCAGGTTAAAAAAAAAATCAACACATGCACAGTGTCATGTATGGAAATGAAGTTACGTGTATTTTATGTCTTATTATTGTTTTTGTTAATTTTGAGCTCTTATTTTTCATTTCTTTATTCTTTTTTTAGAGCTGCTGATTAATCGTCATTAATACATGCAATTAACACTTTAAAAAACTTTATTATTTTAATCTGTTTTATTTGACTGCGCCTCACAAGTTGATAATGAAGCAATGCCAAATAAATCCAATTCTATTAATAACAGTAGCTGGTCACCGGCACTTAATCATTTCCTATGTATTTTCTTGATAACAACTACAAACACCAGTAGGGTTGCCAGCCGCTCCTTATAACATAGGATCATCTCATCTTGTAACATAAAATAACTGTCTTCTAGTGTTGCATGCCATGCCTCTCACCATGATCCCCATTTAACTTCTGCAAGGCTCTATTTATCCAATGCCCTGGGAGTCTGCTTCTGCCTTCTTGAACCTTCCCAGAACAATAAAATATAACACAACTGTTCTAGGTGTTTGTGCAATGCAGAGCCAGTACAGTATACCTGTGTGTCTATTTTTGTCAATCACCCATCCAGTCCTACTTGTCTTCAGGGTAACATACTGGCTACTACGGTACAATACAGTTTGCGTCCCTGAGTTTAAAATGTGACACTGCTTGCGCTTCACATATCTGTATTACCCACACTTGGGGTAATAATTTTTATGTGTGTGCAATCAATCACACCAACAACTTTGGGAAAACCAATCATTTGCAGGAATGCAGCTTGCTTTAACATTACCTCATGAGTGGTGAGGAATATGCATAAATCTGTGTATTACCTGATGCGCTGTAAGACTGTTCAAAGCATGGTGCAAAATTCAAGACATGGTTGGCTGCTACATACTCAAATGATTGTTATTGCAATGCTACATTTTCCCTGTGGCAAAAAACGTAACATTACCAACGCTTTCATCTTGGCTGACAGTGCAAAGCTTCTCCGCATAAATGGAGTGTAACATAAAGATTTGTTGCAAATATTATTGCATATTTGTCATATCAATATATGTTTATAAGTTCTTTGTTGTCCAGTGTTTCCAAACAATTCAGCCTTTCCCAGGAATGTGTGTGCTAATCTCTGTCAGAACGGCTACCCAAAGACATTCATAAAACAATGCCTACACAGAAGACGCCAGAGAATCCAGCAAACAGTCGACTTGAATCTGACCCCCCATCCCACCTGGCACACACTTTCATATCATCACAGAGTGTCAGAAGGTGCATCCTGACCAAATCAGGCATCAGAATAGCACATAAACCAACGAACAATATGCGCACTGTCCTTTTTAATACCAAAAACAAAAAAATCGGCAGCAGAGACATGAAACGCAGTTTATAGCATTCCATGCAGTTCCTGTCCAGCTGTATACATAGGACAAATGTCAAAAAGAATCGTAACACGTATACAGGAGCATCAAAATGCCGTCAAAAGGAGACTCACGATCACTGATTTATACGCATACAAATTCAACTGGAAACACATTTAACTGGGACAATGTCCAAGTAAGATTTAAGGCCAGCACTAAAAGTGCCAGAGAGCTGGCTGAATCTTGGCTATCAAAGAAAAAAACCATTAACAGACATTTGGACACAAACCCAGCATATATGAACTTAAGAAGAAAAACATCCTCATAATAAATAAAACTTTACGACCAACACCCTCCTAACCCCACCACACCAAATTTTGCTATATATTGCCTTTGATTCTTTTATGTCTAATCATTACCCTCTGATGATGGCTCCTGGCAGGAGAAGAAAGCTCAGGAATAAAAAATACTTTATGATACGTGATTCATTCTCTCCCTTTGTGGATCTCTAACTACAAATATATATATATATATATATATATATATATATATATATATATATATATATATATATATATATATATATATATATACACACATACATACATATATAAAGTGATCCCTCGCTATATCGCTGACTTTGGGCTTTACTCCATTGCGGATTTTAAATGTAAGCATATCTAAATATATATCACAGATTTTCCGCTGGTTCGCGGATTTCTGCGGACAATGTGTCTTTTAATTTATGGTACATGCTTCCTCAGTTTGTTTGCCCAGTTGATTTCATACAATGGACGCTATTGGCGGATGGCTTAGAAGCTACCTAATTAGAGCATGTATTACATATTAAATAAAACTCCTCAATGATATATGATGTGCCTCCCGCGCGGTGCTTAATTGTTTGCTCTTTTTCTGTCTCTCTCACTCTCTCTGCCTGACGGAGGGGGTGTGAGCAGAGGAGCTGTTTGCACAGAGGCTGTTTGCCTAGAGGATACGGACGCTCCTCTACAAAATGCTGCTTTATCGTGGTGCTTCGGCATACTTAAAAGCACAAAAGCACGTATTGATTTTTTGATTGTTTGCTTTACTCTCGCGCTCTCTCTCTGACATTCTCTGCCCCTGATGTTTACTTCTTTGAAGAGAAGATATGTTTGCATTCTTTTAATTGTGAGAAAGAACTGTCATCTCTGTCTTGTCATGGAGCACAGTTTAGACTTTTGACTAATGGGTGTTATTTCATGTGTAGGGGGCTCTAATAATGTTAATAGTGTGGGAGAGTTTATAAGGGCTTAAAATATATAAAAATAACCATACAAACATATGGTTTCTACTTCACGGATTTTCATCTATCGCGGGGGGTTCTGGAACACAACCCCCGCGAACGAAGGATTACTGTACTGAATATATATATATATATATATATATATATATATAAAATATATTGTCTTGCACGTTTGAGTAGGAGGATGTTGTATGGACCAAGTGAAGGTAATTCAATGGCAGGCCAGGGGGCGGCAGGATGCACTACACTTTCTCCTGTTATCTCAGCAGACCAACCACGAGAAAACCTGTCTGACTCATCGTTAAAGACGTCACTTCTCGGTCCGGCGCATATGACGATGTCACTTCCAGTTCCTATGATGATGTCAGAAGAAGGTCACATCCGGTCTTTTCAGTTAAAACCACCATCTTCTCAAACCTCAGTCAGTTCATATCTGGATTCCATCGAAAACTGTCTTACCACAAACCCACTGCAGCCAGGAATAATATATGGGTGGCTGCCTCAAACCTTTTTAAGTGTGTCGAGTATGATCATTTCACTATATATATATAATATATATATTATGTCTATAAGTAGGGTACATAGTTCCCAAAGCTTATACATTATAGTAAAAAATAGAACAAAAAAAAGAATAAACACTTGAGTATGCAAGTTGGCATTGCAAGAGCTGCAAGTGTTTAAACAGCTAGGGTGCAGAATCTTCACAACAAAGAAAGGTGGATTACTTCACACATAGAGCTAATGTCTTTTAGCTACAGTGCCTTGCAGATCATGGAAACACAAACCAACATAAGCCATTAAGATAAGAAAGATACCCTCACCACTGCCACAGAGGAGGATACTAAATATACTTACCTTCTCAACATTACAAAAAAGAAACTGCACAATAAAGATCAGAGCGTGACTTAGTAAAGACAGAAATGATCATTAAGGGTGAGACATTTCCCACGACTGTTGCAGTAACCTTTATCCAAGAGAAAGTCTCAAGTACTTACATTTTTGGCAAGTTTAGACAGGAAGTGCCGTTGCTCTTTCCCAGGCAGCCAGACATCAGAACAGAAACCTCCTGTGTCTTACAGCACAAATCATTCTCAGAGTCTAAACAAAGACTTACCACCAATCGGTGATGAATATTTCTTCTTTTGCTTCTTCAAGTGCGCTTGCCACATCTTCCATGTATCCTTTTGCATTGACATAACTGAAATAACAAATTCAAACTTTCATTTAACAGGCCCTAATTGATGTCAGACATTTAAATGATTACATAAAGCAAAAGCAATTAGACTGCAGAGTTTCATAGTGGAAATACGATAATCTTAATTCGCTAATGAGACCTTGCTGTAAAACTTGGGGCCTCTTACAGGAAACTCAAAAATCTATGCATCAATACAATCCACCAAAAGTATAGTCTGATCAGAAAAACAGGATTAATATGAAGAAATACTTAGTATGTTTAATTATTTACAAGTCAATACCCAGTCAGGATCAGTTTACCTTTATCCATTGTGGTGGAAGGCCTGTGCCCTTACCCGGCTGGGATGCCCTGATTATGGGAGGAACAGGGGAGAGAATATTTCCAGGGCAGCTCGGGAGGAAGAGGACAAAGTCTGAGAAGGAGTAAAGGTGGAAGGACTGGCAGCAAGAGGGACTGTGTTGTGCCCTGGGCAGCAAACCATGTAAATATGACCTCATGTGGCTAATCCCCTGGAATTCCATTTATATTTAGTAAACTGATAACATCATACACAGCATCACTGTTATTCTTTCAATCTTTAAAATAACTAAATGACTACTGTACTAACCCAATATGCGCTAACATTCTTAACATAACTATTATTAAATATGTGTACTACTACCATTTTGCCAAGGTATTCTTCTGATCAGCTGCAAATGACCCAAATCTGTGATCTTGCAGAAAGGCTTTTCCATGCATTTGAATAAAACTTTCAATTGCTCCACCCCACCACCTGGCATGTCGATAGCTGGAACACTTCAGAATTAATGTCCTATTTGAAGAACACAGAAATTAAATTTTTAAGGTTATGCTTTAAAATAAAAAGTATACAATCTATGCAACATGCACATTTTAGTTTGAACATATAATATGTATTTGCTCTTTATTTCAATACTAGCAAAATACCCGCGCTTCGCAGCGGAGAAGTAGTGTGTTAAAGAAGCAATGAAAAAGAAAAGGAAACATTTTGAAAATAGCGTAACCTGATTGTCAATGTAATTGTTTTGTCACTGTTGTGAGTGATGAGTGTTGTTGTCATATATATATATATATATATATATATATATATATATATATATATATATATATACATATATACATATATATATCTACATATATACACACACATATACACACACATACATACACACACACACATACATACACACAAATACATATATATATATATATATACAGACATACATACACACACACATATATAAACATATATATACATATACATACATATCTACATATATACACACACAGCTATTTCGATCAGTGCAATACGCTGTTTGTTAAAGCGGTTGACTCCGCTCTTACGTGCAATAACAAATCAAATCATTCAGTTGTCTTTGCTCATATGTCATTTTAGAGCTGGACGCCTGGCATCTTTTTTTGGCCACAAGTTCGTTTCTGTTTGGTGTGAGGTTCTGTGTTGTGGAGATTCTCAGGATGGACTGCAGGTGCTCATCAGTGAGGCGACTCCTGTGTGCTGTTTTGTTAGTCTTTATCACTGAGAAGAGCTTCTCACACAGATATGTGCTACCAAACATGCAGAAGGTTCGAGCCGCATGTAGACGGACTTTTTTTGTTCTTCAAAGTCACCAAAGCGCCGTGCAAACTCAGTGCGCAATAACTTGCAGCATCATAAGGTAGACTTGATTAACGCGGTAAGTGTTCGGCAAGGCAGCTGAAGCGCTGCATTATGGGATCTGTAGTTTATTGTGTTACCAGCGCTTCATATACCCGGGCCATTAATAACAATAATACAGTATATAAAATGATCTCGGGCGGATATAATTACGCCGGGCGGATGTGGCCTCGGCCCTTGAGTTTGACACATATGGACTAAATAGAACTTGAAAAGATATATTTTTTCAAATGTGATCGCAATTCAGATAGAGTTGACGCGACTACAGCCTGCATGCCTCAATGAGTCATCCTCCCTCGCTCTTACTTTTTACCGTTCATCTAATGAATACACTGAGTATGGCTTTACCAAAACAATCATTGATGGCGAATAAAGTATCCATTATTCGAGTATGTATACATATATATATACCAGCGTATCGCGAGAAGTAGTGTGTTAAAAAGCTAGAAAAAGAAAAGGGAACATTTTAAAAATAACGTAACATGACTGTCAATATACAGTATTTGTTTTGTGAGTGTTACTGAGTGTTGCTGTCATCAAGGATTTGATTATCATTATTTCTTCCAATCAGGTTCGTATTTGTAGGATGTGTTGTGTTCAAGTTACATTCCGTGTTTGTCAATCGTTGTAAAGATGACAGGTTTCATTCATCGATTCGTTTCTTACTGCATCAATAAACAGCTCGTCTTCTTCTTTATCTGAGACCTGACACACTGCATGCGGGTTTTTTACACTGTCTTCCTTTAGCGGGACATTGACTTTTTCCACCGTGTGCTTTGTTTCCGCAGTAGCTGGATTTATGAATATGCTTATCAGACGCTTCATATTTTTTGCTGCCTTTTCAATTATGTAATTCGGCTTTTGTTCAGCGCTCTTTGGAACTGTTGCCTTTTATCTGTGCACTGCATCAGTTCACGTGAGCCGCTCGGTGTACATGCATCGAAGGTTCCCAGCTGTGCTGGTGCCATCTCGTGCTATGTCCATAGCTGTATTTAATGTTACCTTAGTCCTGGCACTTAAAACTTTCTCTCGCAGTTTCGCTGAGTTTGTGTCAAACACCACCCTGACCATCTCATCTTCCTCTCCATAAGCACAGTCCTTCACCCGTGAATATTTACCCGTGGCAGTTTGCTATTGGATTGCGCTGACGGACGGCCTTATATGGGCAGGCACTAAATTACAAGCGCCAGCGGCAGCCTGTCTATGAACTTAATTTAAAGTGTAGGTTTACATCGTGCTTTGTTTCCGAAGTTGCAGAACTCATGAATATGGTTGTATATGTCACTCGCTCGCTTCTTATTGTTTCACTGCCTTCTCAATTATATAATGCATGTTTTCTTAAGCGCTTTTTTGAGGTCTTCCTGGTTTTCTATGTACTGCGTGATTACGTGGGAGGCGTGATGATGTCACACGAAACTCCGCCCCCACAGCGCTGAAGCTCATCTCCATTACAGTAAATGGAGAAAAACTGCTTCCAGTTATGACAATTACGCGTAGAATTTCGATATAAAACCTGCCGAACTTTTGTAAGGAAGCTGTAAGGAATGAACCTGCCAAATTTCAACTTTCCACCCACACGGGAAGTTGGAGAATTAGTGATGAGTCAGTGAGTGAGTGAGTGAGTGAGTGAGTGAGGGCTTTGCCTTTTATTAGTATAGATTAATGAGTGGCATATGTATCAATATGAGCCCTTAAAGAGGCAAGGGAGGCACAGCTTTCCTAATGTTAAGTCCAATTACTGAACCCAGTTAATTCTTTTGTTTTAATCACAGAAATAAGAGTAATTTTTGTTAGCATTTGGAGCAAGACGGTAACAACTGCAGGGGACACTCTGTTATGCACCCTCTCTTAGAAAATTTAAATTCATTCATTTACCAAACAGATAAATCTTTTAAATAGTGTAATAAGGAGGACCTTGGAGAAAAAATGCAGTTTGCCATCTGTACACAACATGCAGAATATATTATTTTGTTGATCACTCAGTCCACTGCATGTCAGAATTGTTACCTCCTTTTCAGCACTAATAGTTAAGCAGTAGACCATTTATGGGCATAGTTTTAAATAATTAAAACAGATTATAAAGAAATGAATGAATGGTTTCATTTGTAAGAGACTGACAGCCAGATGATGCAGTGACAAAGTGGTAAAAAGTAAAAAGGTAAAATAACCAATCACAGAGAAAAGAATAATAAAAAGAAACAAAGTTTAAAAAAAAACAAAAACACAAGACAGTTAGTCTAAGCATCAATAGTGGAAGCAAAAAACAACAGGTCAGAAAATGAACACATGACTTTAACATTCAGACGCATTTGGTAACTACCGTATATACTCGAATATAAGACGAGTTTTTCAGCACCCAATATGTGCTGAAAAACGTCACCCTCAGCTTATATTCGAGTCAGGTCCCGCTGCCCCCACCAACCCGACAGAAAGCTGGAGTGTACAGTACAGTACAGTGGAACCTTAGTTCACGTACGTCTCTGAACACATACAAATCGGGTTACGACTGAAAAGTTCACCAAACTTTTGCATCTGTTCATGACCACACACTCGGTATACGAACAAACCAGTTTCCTTTTCGGTTTGTGCGCGTTGATGATTTCCGCATGTGTTCAGTTTCTCCCTGTGCAGCGAGAGAGAGAGAGCGACACACACAGACACACCCGAGAGAGAGACACACACACACGTGCACACACATGCGAGAGAGAGACAGACACAAACATGCACGTGCGAGAGAGAGCGAGCGAGAGTGAGAAGGCTGGCCGCATAACGCCGTGAAGGCAGTTAAAGAATGCACCGGGCTTGTTTTTAAAGAGACAGATTGGAGCATTTTTTAGCCTCATTGTATTTAATGAAGACTTTTTTCTATTGGATTTTAACCTCCACTTCACTTCTGTTTACAGCGATCGGTTCGTAGCGTGCATTGTTGCAATGTTACTTTTCTTGGTGATTTATTAAATTACGGATTTTTCAAATGTTCATTTTTTTCCCTGTGCTTAAAACTTATTAAAAAAAAGTGTTTTTAGCGAGTGGTTCGTAGCGCTATAGCACAGACTCTTGCAGTGTTAGTTTTCTCTGTTGTTCAAGGTTTTCACAGTGTTATTCAATGTTTTTACATTTAGTTTAGTATTATGCCGTGCATTCTATGATATAATTAACTATATTTGTGCTTAAAAATCTTTTAAAAAAATATATTTACATACAGTTCGTACGGTCTGGAACGGATTAATTGTATTTACAGTAATCCCCCGCTCTATCGCGGTTCAGCTATCGCGCCCCCGATACAGCGCGGATATATTAATACTATTATTATCACTAGGGGGCTTCGCTCGCCCACCCCCTCGTTTGATTTACCGGATAAACAATTTAAAGAGATTGTTATTTTCATGGGAAATTTATACTTATGCGTAATTTTCATTTTTACTTTAAAACTTTTGTAAAAATAATATTTGTCTTTTATTTCCTGTCCCAGGTGTGGTTAAATCTCTTTCTCACGGTACTTATAACGCTCCCCGTATTGTGAAGGAGGGGTCTGAACGCACATTAAGCAGAAGTGGACACATCGGCTATTGGTTTTGTGCTGCTACTGCCAAGATTGCTGTTCTAATTGCTCTGTGCGTTTTGGAGAAGGGGGCTTTCTGGAGGAGGGCTAGGGTGTGACGGCTGAACGCATGCTAAGGAGAAGTGCTCGGATCTGGTCATGATTGCTTCACTCAAAACCCCCCTCCCCTCTCGGAGGCGCGCTACGCTCCTGCCACCTCATGTTGTGAAGGGGGGAGCTGAATGCATGCTAAGGAAAAGTGGATTTTGTGCTGGCTCTGTGCTGCGTCTGCCAAGATACTTTTTCAGCTTGTCGCTCTGTGTTTCAATCATTTAAAATCCTGTACAGCAGCTCTTATCCTGTCTCACTGCCTTGTCTTGCGTGAAGTTAAAATGTTTTATAATAGAGAGGTGTTACTCATATCCTTAGCCTGACATCCACATATCATATGTGTTTACAAAGTGTGTTTTAATAAGTTTACATTTGTTTAAAGCATTTGAGATGGGTATTTTAAGGCTTAAACTATTAAAAAAAATGTGGTCTTTCTATATAGCGGATTTTCACCTATCGCGGGTGGGTCTGAAATGTAACTTCCGCCATAGGCGGAGGATTACTGTACATACAATCCTATGGGGAAATTACTTCAGGTCACGACCAAATCGGGTTACGACCAGAGTTTTGGAAGTAATTACAGTCGTGACCCAAGGTTCCACTGTACCTGGTTTGGTTTATGGGCGGTAGAAGAACTGCTGCGGGCTCTGTGTGGTTGTGCAGCCTCTGTGAGATTCATTCCAGACTGTGTGCTCAATTAATGAGCTGATGCCTCAATTAATGTATGATAATTTTATTGGTATTTATTTTGATTATTGAAACTTACCAGTAGCTGTTGCATTTCCCACCTTAGGCTTATACTTGAGTCGATAAGTTTTTCCAGTTTTTGTAGGTAAAATTAGGTACCTGAGCTTATATTCGGGTTGGGCTTATATGCGAGTATATACGAGTTTACTAAATATTTTTGTAATAATGAGTCATATTCAACAATAGCGATAATAGAATGTAATTATATGTGTTATTACAGTAAATATTGGTTTATAAACAGTACTGCACAGTGGATTTAAAAAAAGTACAAACAGGTTTAAAGTGGCTCAATAACTTTAAAAGACAGCAGATTCTAATTCAAGTAATATAAAATTGCCATTGATTGATGTATGTTAGCGGTGGAGAGTCTGTGACTGTTTAATATTCTTAAACATGAACATACATTACTTTTTTCAAAGCATATCAAACAGAGTATTCAACAATTAACAAATGAAAAATAATTATTAATACAAAATATTCAATAGTAACATAAAATCACAATCAATATTACCCTATAAAAGTAGAAAAGCAACTAAAATAAGTTCTCCATCTAGCTATTAATAATAATTAAAACAGTAATTAGTTAAAATTGTGTAAAAAAAAAAAAAAAGAAGAAGAACTTGGAAAGTAACTGATTTATTGTATAACAAAACGTAATAAAGGAGGCAGTTATGTAAAAGATTTTAATTCCACACTGAAGAAACAGAGGCAATGGTAGCTCTTTGGGTACAGATAATTCATAACTCACAGTCAGTCTGTTGTATGTAATACCAGTAGGTAATCAGCATAGTGTAAATTGTAATCCTGCCCTGTCCTTGCAATTAGTAGCAAAAATGATCCTTATTGCAAGTCCAGCCCGTCAGATCTTCTGCCTACTTAAACTTGTCCCACGTTTATTTCAGGTAGGGCAGCAGAACTTTTCATGTGTAGTTAATTACTTCAAACATCGTCTAGCTGCAAGATGATAACGTTCGTTCTTTACAACAGTGATTAATTCAACCTTATATATGAGGGGTACCGAAAAATAACCGGAAATATTTTTAAAACGCGTTTAATTTAATTTTCTGTACAAACTACAATTAGTCTCCTTCAAAGTACTCTCCATTGGCGGAAATAAACTTATCTAACAGTTTGTTCCATTGTTCGAAACATTTTTTAAATTCATCTGAAGTAATGCCCATTAATGCTCTGGTCGTTTCTTGCTTTACCTCTTCGATGTCAGCAAAACGCCTTCCTTTCAAGTCTTTTTTCATCCGAGGGAACAAAAAGAAATCACTTGGAGCTAAATCCGGTGAGTAGGGTGGGTGGTTCAGGGTTGTCATACCATTTCAATAACAATAGTTTCTGCAACACTTTTTTCAAGAAGAAAACAAAATTTCACTGCCACGCATTGCTCACGATAATCGGCCATCGTAAAAAAAACGACGCTTGCACAAAACTACTTTTACAAAATTCACTAAACACAAGCACAACCTTCCAGACTGATGGCACTTGGCAGACTGACTTGTGAGGAGTGTAACTAGATCGCCCTAGCCCTAGTTACATCGCCCAACCACGTACTACAAGTACCAACCTAACAACAACACAATTCTGGTTATTGGTCTTCTTGATAGTACGTTCTAGCTACTTCTACTAGCTAAACCAGACTGTGAAATGAAAATCAGAGACCAGACAACAAATCAAAACTTTTAAAGCTAAAGTAGCAGTTTTTTACCTACCACTACAGCTTGACAGAATGATCAGATATATTTTTTTCTTTAGGAGACCCTTTATTCCTTGACTCAGTTACGCTACGGCCAAGGTTTCATCCCTGGCTCTAGATACTTTGTTTTTGAATGAATACTTTTGTTACCTTTTAAATAGTATGTTGCAAATTTTTATTGTGAATGTTTCTTTGTTAATTACTTCTGTTAAATTACTTACATTAATAATAAATTTCTCTATTCTATGTCTTAATTTTCTTGTATTTTGTATCTTGAGCCCAGAGGGGTGGATCTCTCTGATGCTGCAGATTTGGCCACAGCTAATGTGAAAAACATAGTGATGCCAGAGTACTGAAAATTCTAGCTATAAGACACCAAAAAGTTGTCATCGTCAAAACGAAATATTAAATAAGGTTATAATAAATGCATTTCAATTCAGGAAAGCTAAAGTAACAAGAGAAAGCTTTATTTTGTTATCAGAGGTTAGGGTGAAGCACTGATTAAACTAAAGACTAGGTACTCCCTATAAGGCTAAACAGACTCAGCAAATGAGCACTAATAAACAATCAAGTTCAATGCAGACTTAGATGACAGCTAAGTAGTTGCTGTAAGAAAGAAATGTGAGGCAGGATACCTGTCTATGGTCTATATAAGAGGAAGTGTTAAAGCTGTCAGGAACACAATGATATGTGTGAGGCATGACAGAACACATCATGTTTTAAACAAAGCCACTTTTGTTCTGTCAGAGATAGAAAAAGGCAGGTCATGTGTGAAGATTTGTTTGAATAGATCAGAGGATAAAGAAAAAAAATCGTGTCTAAAACAAACAGGGGTCTGAGCCAAAAAAAAACACCTAGAATATCAAAACACAAAAATCTCAAATGATAACCAAAGTCAAACTCTAAATTTACACAAAAGTATTTTCTCCATAGTATGACTACAACAACAAATATTTACTTTCATGAAACTTGGATTCAGAAACAATCAAAGTGGCATCTTACATAGCAGCACTGCGATGATGTCAAGTATCAAACCAGATATCATTACTAACAGCATTATGGTTACAGAGGCGCAGAAGTACCCAAGACAGTAGTGGATGTGGCTTATAAGAAATTAAGAAAAGGGCAACTCAGTGACATCATGGAAGTACAGAGGAAAAATGCCAACATATTAAAAAACAAAATTCACAGTAAAGTAAGTCAGTCATTTCCTAACCTGTGACAATAAAGGAGAAATTTAGCTTTAAATACCTTAATTCACAAAAAAATGATATATCCATATACATAGTTACTAAATAAAATAAAAAATGAAAACCTGAACATTTCTGAGTTTTTAAATTTTCTCTCATGCTAAAAATACACTAAGAAAGATTTAGAAGTACTTTTAAAATATATCCTACTCCTGTGAAGTACAGTATATGGTTAAACAACAAACATACCAGATGAAGATTATACAGCTGAAACATTACGTTTCAGTTTTCTTTTTCAGTTTTTAGTGTGTAAATAATCTTGACATATTTTTTCCTTTTGGACAGCATGATAAAGCAGTGGTTAGCGCGGCTGCTCATAGATCCAGCATTCTGGGCTTGAGTCCCATTCTGTTGTTGTCTGTATGGAATTTCTACAGAACAATTTTCCTCCTGCATTTCCAAAGCTGTGCAAAATAGGTTAACTGTTGACTCTATACTGGGTGTATGCATGTGTGTTCTGCAGTAGATGAGTGCTCTGTCTAGAGTTGACTCCATGTCTTGAGACAAGTACTGCTGAGATAGGATTCCTGGGTGAAGTAGGTTAGTAAATGTACATATGTATTTATATTTTTTTCTTATGTAAATGGATATTGATACACTGCTTTTCAGCATCTTCGTTGTAGAAGGGTGCTGGGGAATGTTACTTTTATAAATAACTCATCAGTCATATTACTCATTACAAAAAATAAAAGTTACAAAGTAACTAACGTATCATATATAGTTACTTACTATAAAATGTAATGTGCAATAAAAAGTGTGTTACTTTTGCATTTTTTTCCATTTTAATGTATAAAAAACTGTACATTTCACTGCTCAACATTTATTATTAAATCTAGTGCTTAAAGAAGGTATACAGCATACCCGCTTTACAGTAATCCCTCCTCGATTACGGGGGTTGCGTTCCAGAACCCCCCGTGACAGATGAAAATCCGCGAAGTAGAAACCATATGTTTGTATGGTTATTTTCATATATTTTAAGCCCTTATAAACTCTCCCACACTGTTAACATTATTAGAGCCCTCTAGACATGAAATAACACCATTTAGTCAAAAGTTTAAACTGTGCTCCATGACAAGACAGAGATGACAGTTCTTTCTCACAATTAAAAGAATGCAAACATATTTTCTCTTCAAAGGAGCGCTGTCAGGAGCAGAGAATGTCAGACAGAGAGAGCGAGATAAAAGCAAACAATCAAAAAATCAATACGTGCTTTTAAGTATGCCGAAGCACCGCGATAAAGCGGCATTTTGTAGAGGAGCGTCCGTATCCTCTAGGCAAACAGCCTCTGTGCAAACAGCCCCTCTGCTCACACCACCTCCGTCAGGCATAGAGAATGTCAGAGAGGGTGAGAGAGAGAGAAAAGCAAACAATCAAGCACCACGCAGGAAGCATATCTTATATCATTGAGGAGTTTTAGTTAATATGTAATACATGCTCTGATTGGGTAGCTTCTAAGCCATCCGCCAATAGTGTCCCTTGTATGAAACCAACTGGGCAAACAAACTGAGGAAGCATGTACCATAAATTAAAAGACCCATTGTCCGCAGAAATCCGCGAACCAGTGAAAAATCCGTGATATATATTTAGATATGCTTACATTTAAAATCCGAGATAGAGTGAAGCCGCGAAAGTCAAAGCGCGATATAGCGAGGGATTACTGTATTCTATTTTTTGCCATAAATGGTCATGTACTGATACATTCCACTCTGTCCTTCAAGGGGAACAACACCTATCCACCCCACCTCCTATACCAGCCCATCCATCCATTATCCAACCCGCTATATCCTAACTACAGGGTCACAGGGGTCTGCAGGAGCCAATCCCAGCCAACACAGGGAGCAAGGCAGGAAACAAACGCCGGGCAGGGCACCAGCCCACTGCAGCTATACCTCCCCATTCTCATTTTTAATGTACAAATAACCCCATCAACACCTAACCTTCCCACTATGCAAAACGTCCGAGGGGGCAAAGCCTCTGCTCAGTTAAGAAATCATGAAATTATAGGCACATATTTGTTTCCACTTCAGACACTGATTAAATCCTAAACTCAGATATCAACATTATTGTGTTTTGTAAATAAGTTTAGACTTTTATGTGCTGTGAAGTTAATAACATCTACAGTATGTCCTTTATCCATTCCCAACCCAAGCCTCCAAATGGACATTGGACACTTTATTTATATGTTTCTGTTACTGGATTGCATGTAACACACTCTTTCCTGCTGGGTTGTGGGATTGAGACCTGTTAACACTAGAATCCCTGAAGTTTATGATTTTTTTCATTGTCCCTAACGTCCTTAAATTTTCCTGAGATGCGCCAAGAATCTCGTAGCTCCTTTTCACAGTATCGCAAATGTGTAAATTGGCAGAATGCAGCCTGCTACATCCCCAACCCTATCCTAATAGCTAAAATCTGTGTTGAAGCATTTATCTGGTGGTGCATTTGTAAGGGATCGTATAGGTAATGAAATACTCTGATTTGAAATACATACATGTCAAGTGTGTTCCATGTCTATAACAATCTGTGTAAATATAGAATGACAGAGAAAATGCTAGGCAAGAAATGCTGAACACACAGGTAAAATACAAAATGTTTTCATATCTTATAGTAATAACAACATCATTTTGATGTGAAATGTAGGATATATAAAGCCCAAATATCCAAGAAGCAGTTTCACAAAAGGTGTAACAAAACAAGTATGTTTTTATTCAAGAATAAATCCGAAGAAAAAGAAATTGATCAGTTGACACTTTGCTGAAGCCCAACTATCACTCGGTACAAAATAAAAGACGTTCGCATACTTGTGTGTTTGCACATTTCATTTTCAATCAGTTGTCAGAGTGGAAACGCTGCTCTATCACGATTCTGCGGAGATGATGCAGTGGATAAGCTACTATTTAGCAATGGCGAGGTAATAGATTTAAATCTCCCATCTTCTCTGTACTTATTGATCTGAGCATTGAGCAACTATTATTATCATATAACAAAAACATACATTTGATGCGAGTCTGTACCATCCAGTGTAAATGTGAGAGGGACCCAGGATCAAACCTGCAACCTCTTGATTATGACGCAGCAATCCTTACCTCTATACTAGCCAAACTGATGTGTTTAGGTGTCAGTCAGTCAGTCATTTTCCAACCCGCTATATCCTAACACAGGGTCATGGGGGTCTGCTGGAGCCAATCCCAGCCAGCACAGGGCATAAGGCAGGAACAAACCCCGGGCAGGGCGCCAGCCCACCTCAGGGCACACCCACACACCAAGCACACACTAGGGACAATTTAGGATCGCCAATACACCTTACCTGCATGTCTTTGGACTGTGGGAGAAAACCGGGGCACCCAGAGGAAACCTATGCCAACAAGGGGAGAACATGCAAACTGCACGCAGGGAGGACCAGGGAAGCGAACCCAGTGTGTTTAGGTTGTGTCGATTGATATTTGGGCTTCAGTTTTTATACATTAACAGCAACATGTGAATTGAATAATTTATTTTTCTTCAGTTATATTCTTGAACAAAAGCACACTTGTTTAGTTATATCTTTTGTGAAAGTGTTTATTTAATATTTGGAGTTCAGTGTTCACACATTGTATACTTCATGTCAGTATTTTGTCATTATTACTATAACATAAAAAAAAGTTTCTGTGTTAGTTATGTGTTCAACATTTTTTGGCTCGCATTTCCTGTATGTATTCGAAATAACAAAATATTATTTACCCTATACAATTCCAGACATCTTACTCCCTGGTAAACACACTTCAGCTCTGAGAATTTTGAGTCTGTCTTGGCTTCAGCTGCCTTGGTGGGTGATAGGCTAGCAGACTGCTTGCTGCCAGTGCTGAATGATACATTTTAAAAACAAAAATACTGCTGACGAGTTGCGACAGAATATAAATTGACCCGGCAATTACAAATATTTTCATAGTCTTCAGGGATTCTAGTGTTAAGGTTTGTACTATCCATCACATCTTGACTTATACCCAGTACTGCTTTCATAATCACCGACTCTCTGGAACCCTGAACTGGGATGATTTAATTTACCCCTCAGCACATGTACGATTAAATGTATACCTATAATTTTTTTTTTCAATCATTTGTACTTGCTTTATTTTTCAGAGTATCATTAATAAGCTTCCATTGAAAGACATATCTGTTGTATTTTTTTTAGTTGAGCAAATATTTTTACTTTCCTAAAATAACTATCCTGTTATATTACTCATAACTTTAAAAAGCAATCCGATTACAAAATGCATTTTACTTTTAACACATTACCCCCAACTCTGTTAAGAAAAATTTTACTTGTGTCCTTTAAAATAACAAAAAAGTGGTACAGACATTACCTAGACAGTGTGTCAATTCGAAGTCCATGCTTTGTTTCAGTGTCTTTGGTGCCCATCTTGATATTAAACTCTTTATCCACAAGCAGAACAAATGAAATGGCTCCTGAGTCCGGTTTTAAATACATCACAAAAGAGTCTTTTACAACTAACCACCTGTAAAGAGATGCTGCTTTTCATTTTATAAGATATTTTCTGCACTTCCCATGAAAAAATATTTAAATTTAAGTAATGACTTGCAAATTTTCAAAGAAGCCATGCAGTACATTAGCATTTAAGCAGTATGTTTATATAATAAACAAGTTAATGAAAATATACAATAAAAAGACTATTACTAAATATTTTAAAAATGTTCACACTTTAGCTGAAATAATTCTATATCCCCAACAAGATTATCTCTAACCTTGATGAGCACACTTACAACAACTATCTGTAAATATGTAGTATTTATATACTGCTCAAAAGAATTAAAGGAACACTTTTTAATCAGAGTATAGCATAAAGTCAATGAAACTTATGGGATATTAATCTGGTCAGTTAAGTAGCAGAGGGGGTTGTTAATCAATTTCAGCTGCTGTGGTGTTAATGAAATTAACAACAGATGCACTAGAGGGGCAACAATGAGATGACCCCCAAAACAGGAATGGTTTAACAGGTGGAGGCCACTGACATTTTTCCCTCCTCATCTTTTCTGACTGTTTCTTCACTAGTTTTGCATTTGGCTACAGTCAGTGTCACTACTGGTGGCATGAGGCGATACCTGGACCCTACAGAGGTTGCACAGGTAGTCCAACTTCTCCAGGATGGCACATCAATACGTGTCATTGCCAGAAGGTTTGCTGTGTCTCCCTGCACAGTCTCAAGGGCATGGAGGAGATTCTAGAAGACAAGCAGTTACTCTAGGAGAGCTGGAGAGGGCCATAGAAGGTCCATAACCCATCAGCAGGACCAGTATCTGCTCCTTTGGGCAAGGAGGAACAGGATGAGCACTGCCAGAGCCCTACAAAATGACCTCCAGCAGGCCACTGGTGTGAATGTCTCTGACCAAACAACCAGAAAGACTTCATGAGGGTGACCCAAGGGCCCCATGTCCTCTAATGGGCCCTGAGCTGTCACTACACTGGTTACCTGTGTCATTCAGAATTGACTTTAAAATTCTGCTTATGGTTTATAAAGCCTTAAATAATCTCGCTCCATCTTATATATCGGAATGTCTGACACCTTATATTCCAAATCGTAACCTCAGATCCTCAAATGAGTGTCTCCTTAGAATTCCAAGAACAAAACTTAAAAGAAGTGGTGAGGCGGCCTTCTGCTGCTATGCACCTAAAATTTGGAATAGCCTGCCAATAGGAATTCGCCAGGCTTATACAGTAGAGCACTTTAAAACACTGCTGAAAACACATTACTTTAACATGGCCTTTTTATAACTTCATTTTAATCTTAATTTAACTTAATCCTGATACTCTATATGTTCAATTTCCTCAAAATAACTATTCATGGTGGCTCTAAAATCGGTACTGACCCCTACTCTCTTTTCTGTTTCTTTTTCCGCCTGCGCCACCACCACCTACTCAAAGCTTCATGATGCTCCAACAATGATGGACGGATTAAAAGGCAGAAGTCTACGTGACCATCATCATCATCAAGCCCTTCCGTGAGAACCCTAAATCCAAAGAGGACTGTTTCATTTATGTTAGGTAGAATGCCCAGAGGGGACTGGGCGGTCTCATGGTCTGGAATCCCTACAGATTTTATTTTTTCTCCAGCCGTCTGAAGTTTTTTTGTTTTTTCTGTCCCCTGGCCATTGAACCTTACTCTTATTCGATGTTAATTAATGTTGATTTATTTTGTTTTATAATTGTGTCTTTCATTTTTCTATTCTTTAATATGTAAAGCACTTTGAGCTACTGTTTGTATGAAAATGTGCTATATAAATAAATGTTGTTATTGTTGTTGTTGAGCTCACTGCCCAGCAGCATGCAGCTCGATTGGCATTCGCCATAGAATACCAGAATTGGCAGATGCACCACTGGTGCCCTGTGCTTTTTACAGATGATAGCAGATTCACCCTGAGCACGTGACAGAAGTGAAAGGGTCTGGAGAAGCCATGGAGAACATTATGCTGCCTGTAACATCATTCAGCATGAGCAGTTTGGTGGTGGGTTAATGATTGTCTGGGGAGGCATATCCATGGAGGGTCACACAGACCGCTACAGGCTTGACAAAGGCACCTTGGCTGCCATTAGGTATCAGGATGAAATCCTTGGACCCATTGTCAGACCCTATGCTGGTACAGTGGCTCCTGGTGCATGGCAATTCCTGGCCTCATGTGGTGAGAGTATGCAGGCAGTTCCTGGAGGATGAAGGAATTGATACCATTGACTTGCCACCACACTTTCCTGACCTAAATCCAATAGAACACCTCTGGGACATTATGTTTTGGTCCATCCAATGCCACCAGGTTGCACCTCAGACTGTCCAGGAGCTCAGTGATGCCCTGGTCCAGATCTGGGAGGAGATCCCCCACAACACCATCTGTCATCTCATTAGAAGCATGCACCGATGTTGTCAGGCATGTATACAAGAACACAGGGGCCATACAAAGTGCTGCGTACAATTTTGAGTTGCTGCAATTAAATTTTGGCAAAATAGACTAGCCTGCCACATAATTTTTTCACTCTGATTTTTGGGGTGTCTTTGAATTCAGGGCTCTGTAGGTTGATCATTTTCATTTCCATCAAACGATGTGGCATCCTTTCATTCCTAACACATAACCCAGTCTATATCAGTATAGATATCCAGGAGGATTTCTTTTTCCCATTGAGATCTGATGTGTTTTCAAAGTGTTCCTTTAATTTTTTTGAGCAGTTTATATTACATGTAAATATAGTCTCTGCAATTTTCTTTATTCAAGAAATCATTAACAATGACATTAATAATGTTATACTTGGGCTCTCTTTACAGGTTTTGAAAAAAAAAAACAAACATTAAGTTATATGTCTTTTCATGTGCACTTTTATATGTGCAATATAGTCTTGGGCAAGAATAGCAAAGGCCCAGCAATCAAGTTATAAGAAAACAGCTCTAACCTTTTAGACCAGCGATAACAAATTTGTCTCTGACCACAGCAATTCAGGCCTGGTATCCTATGACCTCCAGATTTTTTCATTACCATACCCTCTCTGAAAAAGAAACATTCATTGGGCAATAGTGAAAAATGTTAACTTTACCTACATTAAGATAGTCAGATCGTTTCATGCACTTGCCTGAAACTTTATCATTTACAGTAAAACTGATGATTGTGGTATTTGTTAAAATGCAAATATTCTGGGTGAACCTAAGCATGTGAAAGAGAAAGAGCACCACCATATTATATTACAAGATTGTCACTGGTTTTTCAAGTACATAAATTAATCCTCAGCTGTTTTAAGAGGAAAATACCTAGGAGAAGGGAAAGATTAATACAAATAAATTCCTCACTGGACTTCCCAAGTGAAACTGTGCATAACTATTACAAAGTGGCTGCATGCTTTCTGTTTGCAAAACTTCTTGTAATATACTGACAGGCACCCGAAAAACTAAACACATTAATCTCTGTTCAAGGTGAATTCCATTCTTAAGGCAGGCAATTGTGTGATGTAAAATAGCTACAATTTTAAGCCTCTTAAAAAGTTGAGTTTAAAAGAAAATGGATCTTTCCCTCTCTGACATAGATAAGAATACTGATTAACATACTGTAGCATGTTCAGTTACTTATCTTGCTACCACTGATGCCATTCTCAAATTTAGATTAACAGCATGGCTACATTTTGTATGATGATCACCATGCAGAAAACCATTGAAGATCCTTCTACCTTGTGAGGGTTGCGGTTTCAGTCTATACTAAAACAAGTGTTTTAACATACATGGTACTGCATACTAAGAAATAAGCTGTGTCAAAAAGGTTCACAATAAAGGGGGCATTATGTTGGCAGTATGACTGGTAAGGGGAGAGAGTTAGCAGATAAGATGGAGAGAAGGAAGGTTGATATATTGTGCGTGCAAGAGACTAAATGGAAGGGGAGTTAAGGCCAGGTGGATCGGAGGTGGATTCAAATTGTTTTATCATGGTGTGGATGGGAGGAGAAATGGAGTAGGGGTTATTCTGAAGGAACAGTATGTCAAGAGTGTTTTGGAGGTGAAAAGAGTGTCAGACAGAGTAATGATTACGAAACTGGAAATTGGAGTTGTGATGATGAATGTTGTTACTGCATATGCACCACAAGTTGGGTGTGCAATGGGTGAGAAAGAAGATTTTTGGAGTGAGTTGGATGAGTGATGAACAGTGTACCCAAGGGACAGAAAGTGGTGATTGGAGCGGATTTCAATGGGCATGTTGGTGAAGGGAACAGTGGAGACGAGGAGGTGAGTGGATAGGTATGGTGTCATGGAGAGGAATGAAGAAGGTCAGAGGATAGTGGATTTTGCCAAAAGAATGGACATGGCTGTGGTGAATATGTATTTTAAGAAGAGGGAGGAACATAGGGTTACGTACAAGAGTGGACGAAGATGCACACAGGTAGATTACATCTTATGCAGAAGAGTTGATCTGAAGGAGACTGAAGACTGCAAAGTGGTGGCAGGGAAAAGTGTAGTTAAGCAGCATAGGATGGTGGACAGTAGGATGACGTTGGAGATCAAGAAGAGGAAGAGAGTGAGGGCAAAGCCAAATTGTGGAAGTTGAAAAAGGAAGACTGCAAGGTTGAGTTTAGGGAAGAGGAGAGACAGGCACTGGGTGACAGAGAAGAGTTACCAGACAGCTGAGAAACTACAGCAGATGTAGTAAGGGTGACAGCCTAGAAGGGTGCTTGGGATGACATCTGGAAAGAGGAAGGAGGAAAAGGAAACCTGGTGGTGCAATGAGAAAATACAGGAGAGTATACAGAGGAAAAGGATGGAAAAGAAGAATTGGGGTAGTCAGAAAGATGCAGAAAGTAGACAAGAGTACATGGAGATAAGGCTAAAGAAAAGGCATATGATGAGTTGTATGAGAGGTTGGACACTAAGGAGGAAGAAAAGGACCTGTACCGATTGGCTAGTCAGAGAGACCGAGCTGGGAAAGATGTACTGCAGGTTAGGGTGATAAAGGATAAAGATGGAAACATACTCACAAGCGAGGAGAGTGTGTTGAGGATGGAAAGAGTATTTTGAGAGGCTGATGAATGAAGAGAACGAGAGAGAGAGAAGAGGTTGGATGATGTGAAGATAGTGAATCAGGAAGTGCAACGGATTAGCAAGGAGGAAGTAAGGACAGCTATGAAGAGGATGAAAAATGGAAAGGCCGTTGGTCCAGATGACATACCTATGGAAGCATGGAGGTGCTTAGGAGAGATGGCAGTGGGGTTTTTAACCAGATTGTTTAATGGAATCTTGGAAAGTGTGAGGATGCCTGAGGAGTGGAGAAGAAGTGTACTGGTGCAGATATTTAAGAATAAGGGGAATGTGCAGGACTGCAGTAACTACAGGGGAATAAAATTGATAAACCACAGCATGAAGTATTGGGAAAGAGTAGTGGAAGCTAGGTTAAGAAGTGAGGTGATTAGTGAGCAGCATTATGGTTTAAGGCCAAGAAAGAGCACCACAGATGCAATGTTTGCTCTAAGGATGTTGATGGAGAACTTTAGAGAAGGCCAGAAGGAGTTGCATTGCGTCTTTGTGGACCCGGAGAAAGCATATGACAGGGTGCCTCGAGAGGAGCTGTGGTATTATATGAGGAAGTCGCGGGTGGCAGAGAAGTATGTAACATTTTGTACAGAATATGTACGAGGGAAGTATGACAGTGGCGAGATCTGCGGTAGGAGTGACGGATGCATTGAAGTTAGAGGTGGGATTACATCAAGGATCGGCTCTGAGCCCCTTCTTATTTGCAATGGTGATGGACAGGTTGACAGATGAGATTATACAGGAGACCCCGTGGACTATGATGTTTGCTGATGACACTGTGATCTGCAGCGACAGTAGGGAGCAGGTTGAGAAAACCCTGGAGAGGTGGAGATATGCTCTAGAGAGGAGAGGAATGAAGGTCAGTAGGAACAAGACAGAATACATGTGTGTAAATGAGAGGAGGTCAGTGGAATGGTGAGGATGCAGGGAGTAGAGTTGGCAAAGGTGGATGAGTTTAAATACTTGGGATCAACAGTACAGGGTAATGGGGATTGTGGAAGAGAGGTGAAAAAGAGAGTGCAGGAAAGGTGGAATGGGTGGAGAAGAGTGTCAGGAGTAATTTGTGAGAGATGGGTATCAGCAAGAGTGAAAGGGAAGGTCTAAAGGACTGTAGTGAGATCAGCTATGCTATATGTGTTGGAAACGGTGGCACTGACCAGAAAGCTGGAGACAGAGCTGGAGGTGGCAGAGTTAAAGATGCTAAGATTTGCATTGGGCATGACGAGGATGAACAAGATTAGAAATTAGTACATTAGAGGGTCATCTCAAGTTGGACGGTAGGGAGACAAAGTCAGAGAGGTGAGATTGCATTGGTTTGGACATGTGCAGAGGAGAGATGCTGGGTATATTGGGAGAAGGATGCTAAGGATAGAGCTGCCAGGGTAGAGGAAAAGAGGAAGGCCTAAGCAAAGGTTAATGGATGTGGTGAGAGAGGACATGCAGGTGATGGGTGTAACAGAACAAGATGCAGAGGACAGATAGATATGGAAGAAGATGATCCGCTGTGGTGACCCCTAACGGGAGCAGCCAAAAGAAGAAGAGGAAGATATCAAATAATCATCTTACAGTTTCATCTCTAAAATAATGATCCTTAAATTGTTACTTCTTACTTGGCTACTCGATCTCTACCCTGATTTATTCTATTCAAATACACTGGTGTATTGTACTTTAATGGAAGGATGCATTAGGTTTTAAATCAATAAATGGATTAACAATTATGATTCAGATAATGACACTGGACAGGAATTAAATTAGAGCCTTGGAACGAGAATCAGCTAACAGATTACATCAAACACTAGCAGGAGAAAATACAAAATGTATAACTGGAGAAATTGTGAAGATCTAACAGGTAAATGAAAAGACCAATCGTTAGAAATGGCTAAAAATGGATTTCATTCTCTGTCTGATTTGCACAGTGAGTGTAATCCTCATCTGGTTGCGTTTTCAATTATTCTGTCACATTATGTGGCACTTCTATCAGGTAAAGCTTGCTAACTTCATAAATCTAATAATCAATATCTTCACACAGAGAAACAATTTAAGTACAGAACAAAATTTCTATGTCACTATTTGCATTTCAGCATCCCTTTGGACAGAATAAACAGGAAAAAGTTTTCTTACAAGCCTTTTGGTCCCAGTTCTTGAATAAAGGACATCTGACTAATATCAATGAATTCCATCTAAAGAAAAAAGTACACATAAAATAATATTTATCATATACTACAGTAACTATTTTATTTTTTATGTATTTGAAAATGTCAAAAGAATATGCCAAAACAAAAACACATTATTTGGATTAATGAAATTGCTATTTGCAATAACTCTTTAATCTTTTTGGACCTGCTCCCTGAATTTTATTTCAGCAGCCATGCAGACAGTACACTTTTAGAGCCGGACAGACAACACAAACTCACGACTGATAAGGAAATATGATTCTGCTTTGATGTTTTTTTATTTTGGTCTAGCTATTGATCATGTTATATATTATACTTTGCTGCTTGAATTGCTTAATAAATAAGGTATGTTAACATATATTGTATTATGAAAGTTCTCATTATGAAGTCACAAATTGTACAAACCCAACAAATTTCACACTGCATACACTTTTGCAAAGCAAATTTGTTTCTATTGTGATACAAAATTATTTAAAATTTCTTTAAGTTGTTATATTGATTGTATTTAATTTTTGAAAACCAAATGACTTATAACAAGGCTGCATCATAATGGTTTTGATAAATGGCTATTTCCCATTAAAGCAGTTTCCAGGTGCTCTGACTGCATTAACTTCTACTTCATGAGTAACTCTGAATGCTTCTGGTACCAGGAGTAATAATTTAAGCTGGTGCTCTACGTTTCTTCAGGCATGCTCCTAAAGATCAGCTGTACTATAATTAATAAAACTAAGAACCAACTTCAGACAAGCTTTGCAACAAAAAATTCTGGTCTTATTTCCTTCAACCATATTAATAGTTGAACATCCTATTTTCTTTGAATTAAAAAGTGTAAATATTATGCTACTATTTCATTATTAAAACATAAATAAAATGATTAATAACATCACCAACAAAAGTATGATATGAGGACCTACACCTTGCGTAATGCAAGCATGAGCAGTGTGCTACAAGGTGGGAGCTATGCTGCTCCTTTGCGGTGATGGGCTGCTGAGAGCCAGACTGAAGAAGGACAACATTCAGAAGCACTCCGAGCAGAACACTTCAGAAGGATGTAATTGAATGCTGGTTTTATTAACAGTATCAACATCAGATACTAATATAAGTAGTGTGTCCTTATTTTGTTTAACTACTATTTTTTTGTGCACACTAGTATGTTTCAGTTTTACATTGAACTATACTGCTTACAGTTGGAACGGGTCAGTATTTTTAATTTCATTATTACCTAAAACTTCATGTACTTGCAGATACCAAGTAGGTAATTATTGCTAAGCAAAATTTGGCAATTGTTAAGCAATCCACATGTGTTTCACCAAGTGACTGCCAAGAAAATGCAAAAGCTTAAACAAGCAAACTTTGGGAAAAAGTAATACATGCTTTTCCATAATAGAACATCAGCTCAGGCCAAAATCAGTGTCTTTCAGGCCCATCCTTAAATCCATAAATGTAATCCTGGCTAGATCTATACTTGGATTCTAGTGGAAAATACAGGTTTTTATAGAGGTCAAAGCAACTACTATGACCTTCAGTAATCATTAAAATTTGTTAAAATTTTCATACCAAAAGAAACTACATACGCAAAATAAAATTTAGTCCATTGCTTGATTAATTTAGAGCCATTTTCAAAACAGACAAGAAACTCATCGGAAAAGATCAAAACAATGTGACTTGGATATCAAACTGACAGCATAAAAAGAAAACTGATGTGGGTAAAGGACAGAACTACAGAAATATGTCTAGTTTAAACAGTACATTTCAACAGTTATTTTTCAACCACCGTATACACTGCTATAGCTACCGAGTGACAAATTTTGACAAATAAAAAGTATGATTAAAATATAGCTTTGAAGCTGAACAGTTTAAGTACAGAATTACTTACTGTTGCATGGTAGGTTTTATACATTGTTGTTTTTAAAAGCTTATTCAAGTAGTCTTCAAGCTGTTTCTAAAAATAATAGTAAGAAAAAACACAGTTTAATTTGTGTATATCTCACATATTGAGCATACCATGAAGTCTGTGTATCACTTCATTCCAAATTCCCACATTCCTTTATGTTTAGAAGTCCGTCCAGGTTTCCATCTTGAATTAACCTTGTGTTAACTTCAACAAGTGTCTGAGACTACATGATTTACTACTTAAAAAAGAGAATTCTGTTGACTCTTTACTATCTTTATGATCTATAGATATAGTCTAAGTTTTAAAATTTTAATAGAGTTTGCCTCAAATTGATCAGGACTTCCTGTCTTGTATTTCATTTTCTATGCATGCAGAAGTACCCAACATTACATTACATATTCCAGGAATTTTCCCAGTTAGGAAGATTATCCAGCTCATACTGAATTTCTTTTGCTGTCTCCTTTAGATTTGTTAACTACCACTTTTAATGTCACTTGCAGATTTTAACAGTACTCATGTTAAAATAAATGTTACTAATTTAAATGACATACATAATTGGTCTTAGGACAGCCCTCTGGTATCTCCAGTGGCAACCTCGGCCCATAAAAAGCATTGTCTACTCATCTGAATTATTTGTGTCCTCCCTATTTAGCAGCTCAGTATTCAGTTTTGTAATACAGCCCTTATTGTCTTCAGGAGGAGTTTTTGGTGATGTCATATCAAAGAACTTTTGAAAATTTTCGCAAATATAACACACACTTTGCTTTTGTCAGGTATTCTAGGTCCTTGTGGAAAGAAGCCTAATAAGGCTGGATAGTAAGTCACCTTCCCCTCCTAAATACTGAATGCTTGTCAGGAGATTGTTTCTATACAAATGGTCCACACTTTCCTTTCTGACAATACATTCTATTTTTTTACATTGAAAAAACAGATACAGGTAGTCCCTGAGTTACGGACATCCGACATCCAACTTACGAACGCGGCCGCAGCTGCTCCTTTATCTGTCTGGGGGACGCGATGCAGGCTCCTCACTAACTGCCGCTCCGTCATCTCCAGCCTGGGGACGGTGAAAGCAGTGGATAGATAGAGGCTGGAGGGGGGAAGTTTCACTGCTTGCGCAGTGTAGTGTTCCTCGGGAGTCTGCGGTTGATTTATTCTTAGTGAGCGGCCGGGTGCGTGGCAAGCGCTCGTGTGTAGGACGGAGGCTTGATGGGCTAGAGGGAGGTGGTTCGCTACACGCCCACCAGGCCGCCGCAGCTACTGCTCCTGACTGGATGGAGGCTGGATGGGGCAGAGATTGGCGTTTCACTGCCCTCCCACCACACAGCGTTGCAGTATCCCTCAAACAGAGATGACTAAATGACGGCTGGTGATGATGCAAGCAGTGACCCGGTTGTGGCTGAATGGAGGTCATTGAGGATAAATGGGGCGGCAGGGGGCAGCATTGTAGTGTGCCTCGGGTGGCTGCCTGTTGAATGGGGGCGGTGGTGGGCGATTCACTATCTGCCTTTGACCGCACCCTGTTCACTCTCGGTGGGCTGACGCTGCAGGCAGCATACTGTATGCAAGTGGAGGTGACTGTGACTCGCTGCCCCCATTCATTCTCAATAGCAAGCCTGCTTATACTATATACATAGCAGGAAGTTGCCTCTTGTTCAGTACACTAGACGTGTTGACGAGCGTGTACAGTGCTGTGTAGAAGAGCTCATCTTAACCTTTTGTCTTCATCCTTCAAGAATGTATCTGAAACACAAAACTGATGCAAGTGCTGGTGATACTGCAAAGAAGAGAAAAGCCATCACCATGGAAAATAAAGTAGAAATAATAAAAAGGTCCGAGAGAGGTGAAACTCCATCATTCATTGGCAGAGCACTTGGTTACAGTCGGTCAACAACAGCATTTATTAAAATAATGTACCTGTTCTGACTTACATACAAATTCAACTTAAGAACAAACCTACAGTCCCTATATCGTACATAAGCCGGGGACTGCTTGTAAAAGGCTTTGTAGCTACAAGTGTTTAGGTTGTTTCCCTTCTTTACAACTGGGTGTTATACTTCCAGCCATTTGGTATTTATCCCATCTGAAGTTACTTGTAGAAACAGGTTTACTTAAGCTTTATAAATAACATCATCCACTTGAAACACCAGGCCCATATATTCTATTTATTTCTTCTATTCTTACACAAAGTTAACTATCTGTAAACTATCTGTTGATCTGTAAACAACAAGCAAAATGAGACACAGTTTGCTTTAAAACTGACATACTATGAATAGGCACAGTTTTTTCACAGAAGGTTGGGGTACCATGTCAACATTGTGAGAAAACACATTATTCAGTGCTGAGAACCCCCTAACTGAGACAGTTGAATTGATGTGATAGGAGAACATAAATTATTCATAAAGCAAATGAAATATCATCCAATTTTTAAGTTTCATGTTTATATCTACTAGAAAATATTATATTCCACAATCTAACTCGTGTTACTCATTTATAAAACTCTGCCCATTATAATTTAACAATCAGAATTTTTTAAAATTTTATATTAGTAGTCAGTTGTGTTTCTCTCCATCAACTCAGTGAACATGCATTATGAAAAGAGAACCTACCCTTCGACTCGAGACCTGTTCTTCTCTAACCAGGTGGTCACCTCCTCGGGGTAGGCTGGGCATCTGCCTTGCTTCTTCTCTTTTAATTGTTTGTCTTCGTACAGTGTGGCTAGAGAATGTAAAGGAAATACATACATTTAAAACGATGGTGGTTATTTTACCTTTATTATCTTCTTTTTTCCCTATTGAAAAAACTGTTGGCCAAACCTATACTTCTGACAGCTTGTCATACATTATTATGTCAGGACCAAACAGAATGATTCTGGGCAAAAACAGCCTACAGACAAGCACCTACCAGAGAAAAGTTTTCAGTCAATGTAAAACTGTGCTTCACTAATGAGCGTGAATGAACCAAACAGCCTCACCTTAACTCAGCAGGTTTTATACAGCAGCTTGTGATTACCCTTCCTCAAGGGAATTGACAAAAACAGCTAAAAAGACACATAAAATGTGCACATTTAAATAGATTTTATTTAGCTGGTGATTTTATAGAAATGACTTTCAAATAAAGTCTGCATACATTAGGGTTGTCAGATCAAAAAATAATTAAAATTTATTTATAAAGTTCTAATTTGAGGGCAAAAACTGACATTTGATTGTAAAAGAACTGTTGTTTGTTTTACCTGCACAACTTTGGCATCATGTTACTCTAGGCGCACTATGCAAAGTTGTAGCATATAACAGATGTTTTTGTGCTTTACTTCCGCAATCAGCTTTTTTGTCATTTTGAGTGGTTAGCTCATTACCTTCATTAGTAAAACTTACAGACAGAACCCTTCACAATGTAGTGCTTTTTCTTTCTTTCTATCCCACTATTCGTACTTTGATTTAAATGTATAGTCAGGGCAGTATTTCTAAATACTTCTCTGTTGCCCTAAAAGTATTATTTTGCATCTGAGCCTGTTCCTTTCAATATTAAACATGGGACTCTTGACTACTGTTTAATGGTTAGACTTCTCATTAAAGCAAATGGGAAATAACTGTCATAATTATGATTTTCCATTTATTACATCACTGTAAAATTCCCAATTTAAAGCACCATATCAATGTCAGCCAACATTCTTTGTCTCTATCTTAAGTGGCTATGCTGGTTTGACACATAATGCCTAAAAGAAAGAGATGTAATTTAAAATGTTCAGGCCCCCTTTATTAAAATGTTGCTGCGTCTGCAAAGGAGAAAAGGTAGACAGATTATAGGGACCAGACTTGATATGGTGATAGTCCAGATTTACCAGATGAGCCCACAGGTGTCAACTGGCTTTTTATTCTAAATGCCATGACATAAAATGATACTCTGCTGCTACCCATCAACAACTTCTAAAATAATAAAAGAAGTTTGCTTTCAACCTGCCTGTTGCATTGCTTCACTCACTATTCTCACCCTGTCAATGTCTTACTAACCTACCTGCATTCCCCCTGATCTTAAACTGTCCTGCATGTTTGGCACAAAAGCACTATCTCTCATCCTTGTCACTCAGATCTTCTACAGAGGTTCCATGTGCTCTCACAGAAAGTACTTCCACTGAGCTCCACCCCAAACAAGTCTCAAATTCTTTACAGCTGTCAGTGCAGCAGCAAGACACATCACAATATGTTTTAAGCACAGCATGCCAGCAGAGTGTTGTGAGTGGGACTCACACAACATTGTCAAAAGCACTTCATGATTTACAAACACACCATGAGTAAAAAAACTAAAATAAAAAAACATTAATAATAATTTAATGAAGTGCGATGGCAGCACTTGTGGCTGGTAAGGATTTTTAGCTCCTTTTTGTGGCTGCTTTTATGGCAAGCTGTTCTGACAAGGGCTAGACTAATTATGGAAGTACAGATACTTGGGATTTTCACATGTAACGTCCAGAATTGTAAATCTAAGGTTGAATATATCTGAATTGTTACTTATTTTTAATTTTTGACTAATTTGACAACACTAGAGTACATATATTTTATTTATTAAAACTTAGAACCCTAGATCCCTTGGGGACACTAGAGTAAGTGAGCAATCATAAGACTGGCAAGAAGTCCAAGCTAATTTATGCAAGCTGACTACTGTAGAAAAGACTAAACACCTGGGACAGACATACAGTAATAAATCTGCCTGCTACATAGACCTGCCATAACTGTCATGTTCATGACCTTGAAATAAATTCTAAGGATTCCTCTGGAAATAACATAAGCCCATTAGCTTGGTGTTTGTAGTGAACCCGAGAAAAGGCTTCACTAGAAGGGATTTAATGTGAGAAGAAAGTCAGATATTATGATTAGAGGTGGAAGAACAATATTTGGCGCTTGGGAAAGTAAGAAACTCAAGTGGGTAAGCCACTCAATAAGGAACAAAAGCCTGTAGAAACTGAGCCTTGAGTCATCCTTTGATATATTTTCAGTCTTTTGATTTTTTTGTTCTGTTTTAAAGTGACCCACACACAATGCTTTTCAGCAAAAGTGACTAGTAATCTGGTCAGAACTGATGGAAAGAGGAATTCTGCACAGTACTGACAGATCCTGGAGAAAAGCCTGTACTTTTATGCCATAAAGCTTAAACTAGGGAGGAAATTTGCCTTACAACAGGACAATGACCAATCATGCACTACCAGAGCAACAACAGGGTAGCTTAAAATGAACAACATTGATGTCCTTGAATGGCAGTCATACTCTTAACCTTAACCCCATTGAATATTTTTAGTAAGACCTAACTAACTTGACACAAGGAGTAATGTACAACTCTTTATCCATTACATTCTGCAAAATTCAGACTTATCCAAAAAGACTGGTTCAACTAAGTATACAACAGGGGGATTAATTTTTACAAATTGTTGAAATTTCAGTCCTTTGAATTTCTTTTTTTTGGGGCAGCACTGTGAAAAGTGTAGTTAAACAACAGATTATTTGAATTACAAATATGATTCCCAGGCAAGCTAATTAAAATTGTGACAGTTTTTTAAATGAACACAATGCTTGTGGGCTGAATATTTTTTCATTGCATTGACTATCTATTGAAACACTGGCAGGTTACATGATTTGCAGAGGACTACAGTGGCATACTGTAAGAATTTTAAATTGCAGCTCTGTAGCCATCAAAACATATCCTAACCACTGAAAAGTTCTGCATTAAAGAGCATATCTGTTCTGGTACATCAGTCACTTTAGCCTCAGTAAGATGAAACACCTAAAGATTCAAATCTCTTTGTTCAGAAATTTTACAATAAAACAAAAGTTGACAAGACAAGTACTACTTTACATGGTGAGCTGAGCAATGCTAGATACTGTTTTCACTTTCTCGTGTATACTTGTACAGTACAATATTTAAACTTACCAATTGCACAACTTAAATAACTTTACAAATATATTATCATGCATGCGAAAAGGGCCTAAATTGCATACTGTATATAGTTCCTTTTTCTAAACCAAGACACACTTACATAAGTTGCCAAAGAATTTGCAATAGGGAACTGTTGTGCAAGCTGCAGGTGTCCTGCTTAGATATCATTTTTATACATCTACTGGTAAACCTCTAAGTTTACTAATCCAGAAACAAGTAGAAGAGATGTAAGTAAACACTCAAGAGAGTGTGAAAAATAAAATTTTCATTTCATATCATTGTGATAATAAATAGGAAATTACATACAAATACATATATACATTTTTATTGCTTTTATTATTATTTTAAATAAGTATATCAATTAAATATTCAAATTTGAATCATACCACATTTCTCTTATATTTGCTCTTTACTGTGATTTTATAGGAAGCACTTCTTTGTGCATTATTTGTGAATTTAAGAGCATATCACTCCCCTATATTACATATATAATGACTTCTTTTGAACTTCCACAAAGACCTTTGTAGTGACTTGTAAAAACTGACTCCAAAATTCTGCTTGAAACTGTACTCCTTGTGTCTACAAGTCCAAAAGCTGTAAGCAACAACTAAAACAAGTGGGCTGCCTGCAGCAGCATCATCACAAAATTTATGAATGTGTTTTTCCACTACAAACTGGATGAAAGCTAGTGTACAGATTGCCTCAGCAGAAGTAAAAACCTGGAAGGAAATGATAATCATCACATGGCGCATTTGTGAAAACTACTAACACTCAAAATAAACAACACTAGAGTATATTAGAGTCAGAGGAAAACACACTCTGGCAAAGGGAGAATAGGGAATACCATAAAGGAAAGACATAAGCAGCAATTCTCTCTTGTGATAGATGACACAGGGAGCTATGAAGTACACCATGAAGCAAGGAACATGTCCAACTGATAAGAATATAAGAAAGAAAATATGAAAGAGTAATTTATGCCCCATTCATATCAATGTGCTTTCATTTAAAAACTCAGATTTGTCAACATTTTCGACAATATTCCACCCCATAGTTTTTGAGCCCTGAAAATGAGAGCTTTTAAAAACACTCTCTGGAGCTGTATACTTCTGGAAACATATTTGTCAGCGTTTTGGTGTAGATGGACATACACACAGTTTTCCAAAAATTATACTCTAATGGTGCTCCGATTGGTTTCTGTTTATTTCGTGACCCTTCCCTGATTTGATCCTGCTCATTATAATGGCTTATTCCCTGACTGGTCACCCTTCAACAGAAGAAAAACATTTTCCAACATAGAGGGCATAAAAGAGTTGCTTTCCATGGTGCCATTTGTGCTGCTTACCTGTATGCATCCAACTTGTGTTTGGCAAAGTTTGAATGCTGCATATACCTGTATATGTAAAAAGCAAATTTCTTGCAACTCACTCACTCCCTTCCTTTCCTTCCTTCCTTCCCTCCTTCAGTGAGTTATACAAATATTTTCTGGTACAAGATATGCTGCAATTGCTGTGGAATACTTATAATCAAATATCTTGTGAATGAAAACAGAACTAAATAGGTTTTTTTAAGTGCCACTTTAATACTTGCTTTGTCTTTAATGATAAGATAAATGTTGCCAGTTCTGGGGCCTCATGTATAACGCCATGCGTAGAACTTGCACTATAAGATGGCGTAAGCACAAAAGCCGAAATGTGCCTACAGCACAGAAAAATCCAGATGCAGGAATCTGTGCGTACTCCAACGTCCACGTTCTTCTGCTACATAAATCCCGATCAGCGTGAAAAGTAACGCTCGTGCACGCACTTTATGTAACGCCCCAACTCCTCCCAGAATTACGCCTCTTTGAATATGCAAATCAATATAAATCGCCCTTAAGCTCAGCCTTCTGTGAAAAGACAATGGGAAAAGCATAGGGGAAAATATAAGAATTTCAGCGAATACCAAGTGGAGGCAAAGGAAAAACATACTATTTGTTCAAATAAACCGTGGTATAATCAACAAAAGGAAGCTGATCGAGTGACATAGCATGTTGGAGAAACTTGAAAGCTCACGTTCACAAAATCGCACAGTGCCGGAAATAAAAAAGAAGTCACATATCAAAGTCGTCGTGAAAAGCCGAGTTGTAGCCCACTGTCTGAGTGTCATATGAAAGCTTATTAGGTACAGAGAAAAAAAGGCACACAGTTGGGAAAAAGCACGAAATGTCAACTTCAATTTCGACATTTCCACTTTAATCACGTAGTTTATTTTGTCATTAAAGTAGAACATCATAAACTACATCTTAAAATCGTTTAATTAACCAGTTTCTCAAATCACACCGTAATTAAAGTAGCACGTTAAATGCTTTGTTTTGTATTTGATCTTCTATGTGCCTATGTGTGTGAATCACTACTTGCTTCTTAAACCGGCTCTCTTCCTCCAACTGGACGCAGAATCCATTACATTTGTGATATTACAGCTCTCTGAATAACTAAAATACTGAGATGTATACGTGATATCATTTTCATGATGATAGGAGTTAAAGCACGTTATTAAACAAATGTTTCACTTCAATGAAATAATTTATTGCAGCAGTACTCAGGGGCGGCTCTAGGCTGGTGGTGGCACTGGGCAGAGGAAGAATCGGTGGCTCCTTCGCCCACCAATGTCAGTAAGGTAAGCTTATGCACAGTGGATGGCCACGTCCGTTGCAGACATTGCATAGCCGCCTCGTGCTCATGACACAAGCATTTAACTTTTGCCGAAATTTGTCGCTGCGTTTTTAGCTGTGTTGTTATTTTCTCTTTCTGTTTTATATTCAATATATATTGGCGTAGCTGTCACTGCAGTCAGTGCTTTTCTTTCCCCAAGTAACCGATCGCCACACAATCAGCTCTGTAATAGAAGTTAAGCCATCTGTAAGCTTAGCGCAGATTCTTCAAAACGTTTAAGGAACATTGAAATATCTTCATAGTACATGTTTAATTATTCTATCCTTAACGACACTCCCAGTGAAGAATATAGATTATTTAAATGAAGTTTAATCTGTATAATTTAATGAACATATTTTGCTGCATTTCACCTTAAAAATGATATCATCATAATATGTAAATACGTGCTTTATAAAGTGGCTGAGGTTGTGCAATATTATAACTATAAAGCAAGTTAACAGTGGGGTGATTGTACTTATAACTACAAACAGTTCTACAACGTGCAATTGATTGAGTGCATTTAAAGTTCTTGGGATGAAACTGTTTCTGAACCGCGAGGTCTGTACAGGAAAGGCTTTAAAACGTTTTGCAGTGGCTGAGACAGCGTGTCCATGAAACTGTATACTGATAATTCTCTTTCCGATCAGCTGCTGCTGTGATTCACACTCAGATACAGTGATATAAATACTCTGAGTGGTGCAGTGAGAGTAATATAGAAAAAGATGATCCGCTGTGGCAACTCCTAACGGGATGAGCTGGAAAAAGAAGAAGGAGGAGGAGGAAGAGAAGAAGAATAAGAAGAAGACGAAGACGAAGAAGAAGAAGAAGAACACTAAAGCAGTTATGGTATTTGGAATACTATGGCTGTTCCCTGGACCATTATATTGTTACAAGTTAATTACAATCAGATGCGTTACACTAATAAACAATATGCAGTTAGTTTCAGTGTATTTATAAAGCCGCGTCAGGAAAATAAGGTGTAACCACACTGGAACAGTACCATTGCTTTGACGCTGGGTGCCGCCAGTCTGCAAAACCGAGCGGAGAACTTGCATACGACAAGGCATGAGGTACCGTGGAAAAGTGCGTGGCTTTACGCCAAGTGTAGGTTTTATACATCGCGATTTGAACGTGGAAAAGTTCTTACGCAACATTTCTGTGCATACGCACCGTTTATACATGAGGCCCCTGGACTTTTCAACTGTAATCAGCGCATTAACATGACACAGGGACATTTCACTTTGGCTCCTTAAGTATTTTTTTATGCTGTGATCATGCTATCAGATTTTGCTCTAATAGTTCTGAAAGTGCATAAAGCACACAAGAATCTGATTTTCATGTGGCTCTGATTTTTTCTTTATATAGTCCCTTGAAAAAGTTTGCCACAGATGTTCACATGCCCAGTGTAGGCGATGGTCACTGTCATATACATTTTTGGACCTTTCAATATGGACAGGGATCATTTTGTAAAAAACATGAAAATGCCAGTGTGGACAGAGATCATTTTTCAAGTGAAAATGTTGTAGTCTTGACATAGCATAAATCCCTCTTTCTCATTTGGTTAACAAGAGGATAATCACTTTTTATTTAAAACAAAGAGCATCTATGGTAGGATTGTGAACGCGACTGAGAGAATGAATCTGAATAATAAAAAAAAAACAAAGCTAACTTTTACAAGTATCATACATTTACACTGGCTACTACAGACTGAAATCAAATGTATGTTTTTATTCTAAAACAGTAAGAATAATAGCAGCTGACTTCTCAAAATGGACTCGTCGGGGATCAAACCCATGATGTTTTGATTACCAGTAAAGTGTTGATACCGTTGCGCCACCAAAACAGTCATAATAAATGCATGTCAATGTCACACCCTAATGCGTGTTGTTTTTCTGTAGTGATATTTTTGAATAAAAGCGCACTTGTTCTGTTGTATTTGTACCTTTTGTGAAAGTGTTTCTTTGATATTTGGACTTCAGGCTTCACACATTATAAACTTTATCTCTACATTTTGTCAATTATTACTAAAACATGAAAAACATTTCTTTTTTGATGTGTTTATAAAGATTGCTGTAGACATGGAACACACAAGAAATGCATGTGTTCCAAATAACGATATAGTATTTATAAAAGGTGTGATTTTGCTTGACTTCTCACTCTATACAACTCCATGCAACTGCCACGTAGGTAAACAGACTTGAGCTGAGAAAACTGTGCGGTGTGGGGGGATGTGATAGCAGACAGCTTGCTCTTTGCTGCTTATCAACACATTTAAAGGACAAAAAGACGCTGACAGAGAGGTGAAAAGCGATTTAAGGTGGGACGGATCTACAAGTTTTTTCCTAGGCTCTGGTAGTTCTAGTGTTAAATATTGAAAGACACAGAGACAGACACCGGTGCCTGCTTAGAAAAAAAACAAAGTGACATTTCAGATCCTATCACTCCAAGGCAGGTAAAAGATTTGTGTCCACCTGGAAAGACACAGGTGTGTGTAAAATGGAAACCCAACAACACCATATGAAATAAATATAGTCACTTGCTGCAAGCACACTTTCGCACTGTTTGGATAAGAAAACATATCTGGGGCAAAATGTAAATGTTCCTATTTATGTTCTATTTTGCTCCATTCATTTTGCAAGAAAGATAGGTTCTTTCCATTTCAGCTTGTTAGCTAGAAGATGATAATTCAAACTGTCTCACACCATTTGATTTTATCATATGTAAAGATCAGTTAACACAGTAGCTTTATGCCAGCATGCTGTAACTGTACAGGTGCAGAGCTGGAATAACAGGACTTGCTATTATGTAGAGGGATCACTTACTTGGAATGTAAGCTGGGATACAAATTGATCAGCTTCACTAATTTCAGTTTAACACATAGTGATCAGGAATGCCAACAACTTATGAAGATAAATGGGGGCCTCCCTTTGAAGTGAATACATGAACTGAAAAGAGTATGAATGGAATTAAATATTGTGACTTAAAAGGATGACCTGCAACATGAACATTTTGCTTTCTGGTATGCATTTAAATCATCATAAGGCAGTGCAACAGCAATCCTTCTCATGATACAAAGAAAAGACTGTTATTTCTAAAGCAAAGCAAAGCAAACCATCCATCACCAAATGACAATAAGACCAGGCAACAAATATATAAAAGTGTCCCTCAAAAAATAATCCACATGTCTATGTTTAAAAGTACAAGCAAACACTAGAATCTAATTTCACCTTGAAGCCAGTATTATCACTTACACAGTACCTCTCTAATAGAAACATTTAATCCACCAAAGGTGATGCAGTGAAGCTACGGGTGTTTTCATTCAGGATTTAGAATCAATGCTAGCAAAACATTATTTACCTTCTTGTTGGGATGGGGATTCTCATTAAAGTTTTATAAGTAACCAGCTCCCGGTGAAGCTCGTGAAAGTGCTTCTCCTTCCTTTTCACCTGCCACATAAACCTGCCATGCTTCAGTTCAATTGTGAAGACAGTTGACTGTGGGGTCTGGAGACAAATAAAGAACACAATGCATTAAAAATCAATATTTGTCACCTTGCTTTTAGAATTCTTTGTGATAGCACCCAGGAACAACAAAGGGATCTGCAAATGCCTTCTCTTTTCAGAATTTTCCAGATGTGTATTATGGGTAGACATAAAGCAGACAGGAAGAGACACATGTAACAAATAACATAAATACCTTCTTTAACAAATAACTTAATCAATCCATTTGACAGGTTTCTGAGTTAGTATAGTAACTCTTAATTCCACCATTTTTTCCAAATACTTTTAAAAGCAAGAGTTCTTGGAGTACATCAAGCTGTACTGAATGTTTTATCTTGATTCTATATTCATCATTTTTTTTTTTCATACCCTCTTATGCCAATAATGGGTAGAAAGCCAGTAGAGTTTAAGTCTGTGTGCATGTAAACTGGAAGCAAACTCAATAGGATAACAATGTATTATACTACCTAAAATAAGTTTAGTGAGAACACTGCAGAGTTTTCACATAATAAGAAATTCTAAAAGTGGTCTACCAGGCCTCTTCCTCTGTTCTGTTGCCCTTTTTATGTTTTACTACAGTATATGTGAAAAATCATGATTTTATTCATATAGTTGTTTCAATGGTGCGGCAATAGGACTTACTGTAAATGTTTACTATGATTTACTTCATCTTATTGACTGTTCTTGACTGGACTGTATTTTAGCTATTGTAAGTTAAGTAACATTTACAAATAAAAAAGAAGGCTCTTTGAGCTCTTCCTGAATTGATGATTTTTTTATCTTTTGATGGAGATCCATGCAACTGTTGTTACGGTTCTGCCTTTGTCCAGAAAAGGTTTCATAAGCTTTATGACCTTAGTTTCAGAAAGTCTTTCTCCTATGGGGCGACTGGGATCTTTTCTTGAATAAGATCAAACAAAGTTGCGTAGGGTGTAACAGGAGCTTCCACCTGCAGTTAAAGTCTCTTCAGTATCAATTCACATCCACAATCATTCTCAGTCACACACACCACTGAAGTCAAATGTGACCCACGTCCACATTTTTCTCAGTCCCACTCTCGTTCACGCACAAGATCTGACACTGTTTTCAAATTAAGATGGGGTATAACAAAACAAGTTTGTTTGTTATACCACATCCTTATCTGAAAACATTGTCAGATCTGGGGTTTTTGATTTGTGGGAATGATTTTTGATTTGAGCGTGAGTGAGAGAATAAAACTGAAAGAAAAAAACGACTAACTTTGACAAGTACTATAAATTTATGCCGGCTGTTAAAGACGCAAATTAAATGTATTTTTTTATTGTATAACATTAACAAAACAGTGAATTTGGGAAGGTATTGAACCCGCAACCTCTTGAATAGGAGTCAGCAGTTCTTACCATTGCACCACGCAAGTTGTTGTACAGCCTATCCTAACCTGCTTTCTTTTTCTTCATTTATATTCTTGAATAAAAGTGCACTTGTTTTATTATACTTGTACCTTTTGTAAAAGTGCTTATTTGATATTTCGACTTCAGGCTCCACAAATTATACACTTCATGTCTACATTTTGTCAATTATTACTAAAACATGAAAAACTGTTTAACGATATAATTACACAGATTGTTGTAGACACGTAACACACATGAAATGCATGCATTCCAAATAACCATGTATTATTTACCCTGTATAACTCCAGGCAACTCACACGCAGGTAAACAGACTTGAGCTGAGAGAACTTTCTGCCCTTTCTGTGTTGGTGGGGGGATGGGATAGAAGGCTACTTGCTGCTTTTGCTGATCAACACATTTACAACACAAAAGATGCTGTGCAAAGGGATTTAAGGTGGGCTAGGATTACGAGTTTTTTCGTAGGCTTTCGTAATTCTAGTGTTAAACAACTCAGCACATCCACATAAAAACGACAAGGGTGAACTTTCCTGAAGGTTTTTACTGGATGTACCTCATTGTAAACTGAAATATATACAAAAGAAACATACAGGTATTTACAGGTGTAAAACCAAGACAATAAATAACGATTTACAAAGCAATACATAGCGGACAGTGCACATCTATACTAATAAAAGGCAAAGCCCTCACTGGCTGACTGACTGACTCACTAACTCACTGACTGACTGACTGACTCACTCATCACTAATTCTCCAACTTCCCATGTAGGTAAAAGGCTGAAATTTGGCAGGCTCATTCCTTACAGCTTACTTACAAAAGTTGGGCAGGTTTCATTTTGAAATTCTACGTGTAATGGTCATAACTGGAACCTATTTTTTCGTCCATATACTGTAATAGACTGAAGCTCGATGGCCGTGGGAGGCAGAGTTGCATGTCGTGTCATCACGCCTCCCACGTAATTGAGTGCCTGCCCATATAAGGTAAACATTCGCGGGTGAAGGACTGTGCCTAGCATATTCATAAGTAAAAATATCTGAATCACAAACTGATGTTAATTATATTTGGTCGATGAATACTTATTAAATAATTCCAAATAGTCTGTCCGCTTCCTTTTATAGCTTTTCTGATGGTTGTGCTGCTTCCAGATATGTATTTTCGTATTAACGCATTTAACCAATCACATTTGAGCCATCATTTGTTGCCAGGCAGAGAGGACTTTACAATCTGTTGTGCAGGCACTCTAACACAGAATAAATGTCGATTAACCTGTTGCTTCAACCAATCAGGTTTTGAGTTGGTGTCAGTATGGCCCTGTAGTTGGCGTATGGCGGTGTTACCGTATTCAGACCCATTGATTGGATAGAAGCCGCAGGTTCGATTTTCACCATTAGCTTCGATGGCGATAGAAAGGGACTTTTTGATGGAACTGAGGCGCATGGATAATCCGTACGACTGAGTGATTGAACTGTTTTTGAGGAAAGAGAGGAGGATGGATTTTGTTTACAAATAATCCGAATTTTTGGTGAATAAAATGTTGCGATTCTATCTGCGATGCAGCGGCTCTTTATACTGTATTTCTGCATATTAAGATGGTTTTTATAACCATAAATTAGTTTTTGAGGGGCGGGTTGATTCAGATGAAGCAGTACTGAAGGCCTAGGTGTGAGATGCATGGTCCGCCAATGGACCAGATGATATGTAAATTTAATAAATATTAAAACCCGAAAACAAACAAAACTGTAGAGAGGCCCATGATTAAATGAACGGTAAAAAAAGTAAGAGCGAAGCGACGGTGACTTATTGACGCAGGCAGGCCAGAGCACAATAGCACGGGGCTCAATGTAGTGCTTGCGTTAAGTCGATCTAAAATGTGCGCTCAGATTCGAAAAATATATCTTTTCAAGTTCTATTTGGATATAAGTAGGTTCTATTTAGTCGACAGAAATATCTTTGGTAGGAATGTAAGTTGAATTTAATCTTTACATTTCTATTGTGAAGAAAAATGTATGCAATGATGACTAAATTCAACTTACATTCCTACCAAAGATATTTCTGTCGACTAAATAAAAATTAATTATATTTAAAATTTAAATAGAACTTGAACAGATACGATAGTTCATAATGACCACGCAACACTATGTGCACGTAAGAGCAGAAGTCATCCGTTTTAACAAGCAGCATATTGCACTGATATGAAATAGCCTGGCCATTTAATTATTTAGGAATGGATAGATAAATTAAGAATTTGTACAAATAATGTTTTTCTGTTTCCTTCCTTGATGGATTCTGGCACGCCCAGCAACAGCTGCTCGCACCCCAAAGGGTGTAATATATATATGTGTATGTGTGTGTGTATATGTATTTAGATATGTATATATATATATGTGTATATGTATATATATATTTATATGTGTGAGTGTATATATATATATATATATATATATATATATATATATATATATATATATATATATATACACAGTGGTGTGAAAACTATTTTCTCCCTTCCTGATTTCTTATTCTTTTGCATGTTTGTCACACAAAATGTTTCTGATCATCAAACACATTTAACCATTAGTCAAATATAACACAAGTAAACACAAAATGCAGTTTTTAAATGATGGTTTTTATTATTTAGGGAGAAAAAAATTCTAAACCTACATGGCCTGAATACTGCCACACCTGTTTCAATCAAGAAATCACTTAAATAGGAGCTGCCTGACACAGAGAAGTAGACCAAAAGCACCTCAAAAGCTAGACATCCGGCAAAGATCCAAAGAAATTCAGGAACAAATGAGAACAGAAGTAATTGAGATCTATCAGTCTGGTAAAGGTTATAAAGTCATTTCTAAAGCTTTGGGACTCCAGCAAACCACAGTGAGAGCCATTATCCACAAATGGCAAAAACATGGAACAGTGGTGAACCTTCCCAGGAGTGGCCGGCCGACCAAAATTACCCCAAGAGCGCAGAGACGACTTATCCGAGAGGTCACAAAAGACAGGACAACGTCTAAAGAACTGCAGGCCTCACTTGCCTCAATTAAGGTCAGTGTTCACGACTCCACCATAAGAAAGAGACTGGGCAAAAACGGCCTGCATGGCAGATTTCCAAGACGCAAACCACTGTTAAGCAAACTGAAAATTAGGGCTCGTCTCAATTTTGCTAAGAAACATCTCAATGATTGCCAAGACTTTTGGGAAAATACCTTGTGGACTGATGAGACAAAAGTTGAACTTTTTGGAAGGCAAATGTCCCGTTACATCTGGCGTAAAAGGAACACAGCATTTCAGAAAAAGAACATCATACCAACAGTAAAATATGGTGGTGGTAGTGTGATGGTCTGGGGTTTTGCTGCTTCAGGACCTGGAAGCCTTGCTGTGATAGATGGAACCATGAATTCTACTGTCTACCAAAAAATCCTGAAGGAGAATGTCCAGCCATCTGTTCGTCAACTCAAGCTGAAGCGATCTTGGGTGCTGCAACAGGACAATGACCTAAAACACACCAGCAAATCCACCTCTGAATGGCTGAAGAAAAACAAAATGAAGACTTTGGAGTGGCCTAGTCAAAGTCCTGACCTGAATCCAATCGAGATGCTATTACATGACCTTTAAAAGGCGGTTCATGCTAGAAAACCCTCCAATAAAGCTGAATTACAACAATTCTGCAAAGATGAGTGGGCCAAAATTCCTCCAGAGCGCTGTAAAAGACTCATTGCAAGTTATCGCAAACGCTTGCAGTATTGATTGCAGTTATTGCTGCTAAGGGTGGCCCAACCAGTTATTAGGTTCAGGGGGCAATTACTTTTTCACACAGGGCCATGTAGGTTTGGATTTTTTTTTCTCCCTAAATAATAAAAAACATAATTTAAAAACTGCATTTTGTGTTTACTTGTGTTATATTTGACTAATGGTTAAATGTGTTTGATGATCAGAAACATTTTGTGTGACAAGCATGCAAAAGAATAAGAAATCAGGAAGGGGGCAAATAGTTTTTCACACCACTGTATATATATATGACAGCAACACTCATAACAGTGACAAAACAATTACATTGAAAATCATGTTACGTTAAAAGAATGTTTCCTTTTCTTTTTCATTACTTCTTTAACACACTACTTCTCCTCTGCGCTGGTATTTTGCTAGTTAAACAATAAACCTTTACAAGACACTTACAATATGATTGATTTCCAAGGTCAATTCGAGACAAAGAGAAGCACATAAACAGAGGTTCAAATTGCTGCTTACCACAACTAACCAGACCCAGGGGTTTATACACCTTAAAGATATGTTTCGGATGTGACTGAAACAAGAGATAAAGGGGTGCCTATGTGAGACACATGGGGTGTATTGTATTTAAATGTTTATTATGGCACTTACATGCTTTATGTGAGTTTCATAGACATTTATGACACCACAGAGAGTGTGGGACATGACTGACAGGTGTGTTAATAAATGTCAAGACAAAGGGGGAGAACATTTCAACAAATAAAAGTAATAATTAACAGCATGTGGGACAGAACATCCAGTTTTGGGCTAAGTTTAATTTAAAATTTAACATTTTAAATTTATAATTTAAAATTAAATTTATAATTTAATTTAAATTACGTTCAATCTTAAAATGAGTCGCTGTGGTGTGACCATGCCCTTTTAAGTCCTAGTGTGTTGTCCTGGGTGGAAATCTGCTTTGTACCTAATGCTGCCAAAATAACCAGCCCTTCTATCCCTAAACTGAACTAGGCAAAGAAGATAACGAATGGATGAATTTAACACCATCATACAAATTGCCATTTAAATGTAATAATGTTGTCCATCTCCAAAAAACTTGTAAGCTGCTTGTAAGCAAACCTTAAATTCCTTCACACCTCTCCATTAGAGTCTTTTGTTTTATAAATGTGTTGAGCAGCACAAGCAGCAAGCATCCTGCTATTCCATACCACACCCGCTGCTGCTGCTCAATTCAGGCAAAAAGTTCTCCCAGCTCAAGTTTTGTTTATCTGGGTGAGATGTGCCTGGAAGTTCATAGGGTAATTAATACATCATTATTTGGAACACATGCATTTAATGTGTGTTTTGTGTCTACAACAATCTATGTAAATGTAGGATGACAGGAAATGTGAGAAATGCAAGAAATGTTTAACACATATCTAAAACAGAAACTTTTTTCATGTTACAGTACTAACAATAAAATTTTGACACAAAATGTATAATGTGTGAAGACTGAAGTACAAATATCAAATAAACACTTTCACAAAATGTACAAGTAAAACAAAACAAGTGCGCTTTTATTCAAGAATATATGAATGAAATCAAAGAGGATACATTGATACAGATGTGATATATATGTTACTAAATTATAACAATTATTATTGTTCTGTTATCTTATAATTTAATATTATTTGGGTGATGTTTGGAATCCAGTCATTTAAAAAAAGAGATTATATTACTAAACTGAGAAAAAAGCTTTTTAACTAAAATATGCCACTCTCTTTCCTACAATCAAATAATGATAGCATGTCCAGTCAGTGTACAAAATCAAAAACAGTGTAGAAAATGTGACTATTGGGAAAACACACATGACAGTATGAGGGGAAAATATTTTCCAAGAATGTCAGCTAAACCCTAAACTCCAAAGCTGTGAGGACAATGTCTCAGTTACAAAATAGATTCATCTCAACAATTATTTCCAAAGCAGAAGTTAATAAAGGTGCAGGTTAATGCAAGTATGTCTGCAAAAGAAGATAAAGTGTATGTGGTGGAAAAAAAGATCTCTATCTTAGTGTATGAAATGTGCTTTCCTGTGCCATCATCCTGACCACCGCTGTTAGTGAAGACAATTAATTATACTATAATATCCATTCTAAATACCTCAATTCAGCTGCCTTCATTCATTTGTAAATACAGGAAGAGGATGTGCTGATTATATTAGAACATTATAACACTCTAGACGAGAACAGTCCATTCAGCCCAACAAAGTTCGCCAGTCCTATCCACTTATTTCTTCCAAGAAAACATCAAGTCAACTTTTGAAAGTCCCTAACGTCTTGCTGTCTACCACACTACTTGGTAGTTTATTCCAAATGTCTACCTTCTTTGTGAAAAGAAAAACTTCCTAATGTTTGTGCGAAATTTACTCTTAACAAGTTTCCAACTGTGTCCTCGGGTTCTTGATGAACTCATTTTAAAATAACAGTCTCGATCCACTCTACTAATTCCCTTCAGAATTTTAAACACTTCAATCATGTCACCACTTAAACGTCTTTTGCCTAAACTGTATAGGCTCAACTCTTTTAATCTTTCCTCATAATTCAACCCCTGCAGCCCTGGAATCTGTCTAGTCACTCTTCTCTGGACCTTTTCTAGCGCTGCTATGTCCTTTTTGTAGCCTGGAGACCAAAACTGCACACAGTACTCAAGATGAGGCCTCACCAGTACATCATAAAGGTTGAGTATAACCTCCTTGAACTTGTACTCCACACATCGTGCTATATATCCTAACATTCTGTTAGCCTTCTTAATGGCTTCTGAACACTGTTTGGAAGTTGATAGCTTAGAGTCCACTATGACTCCTAAATCCTTCTCATAAGGTGTACTCTCGATTTCCCTACCGCCCATTGTGTATTCAAACCTAACATTTTTACTTCCTATGTGTAATACTTTACATTTACTGACATTAAATTTCATCTGCCACAAATCTGCCCAAGCCTGTATGCTATCCAAGTCCTTCTGTAATGATATAACGGATTCCAAATTATCTGCTAATCCACCTATCTTGGTATCATCTGCAAACTTAACCAGCTTGTTACTTATATTCCTATCTAAATCATTTATATATATTAAAAATAGCAGCGCCCTAGCACTGACCCCTGTGGAACACCACTCTTAACATCGCCAGTTCTGATGAGGTTCCTCGCACCATCACCTTCTGCTTCCTGTGTCTGAGCCAATTCTGCACCCATTTAAAAACATCACCCTGAACTTCCACTTCTTTTAATTTGATGCCCAACCTCTCATGTGGCACCTTATCAAATGCTTTCTGAAAGTCCAGATAAATAATATCATAAGCTCCACTTTGATCGTATCCTTTTGTTGCCTCCTCATAGAATTCCAACATGTTAGTAAAACACGACCTCCCTCTTCTGAACCCATGCTGACTGTTCAGAATAACTCCTGTCCTTGCCATGTGTTGCTCAATCTTATCCTTAATAATTCCTTCCATTAATTTTCCTGTGATGCATGTTAAGCTTACTGGCCTATAGTTGCTTGGATCTGCCCTGTCACCCTTTTTATATAATGGGATGATATTTGCCATTTTCCAGTCCTTTGGAATCTCTCCAGTGCACAGTGACTTCCTAAAAATATGTGTCAAGGGTTTATATATGTACTCACTAGCCTCCTTAAGAACACGAGGATAAATATTATCTGGGCCTGGTGATTTGTTTGATTTCATCTTATTTAATCTGAGCAGCACTTCTCCCTCTACAATTTCCAAATCCCTCAGTACCTCCTTAGTAGTTGCGTTTACCTCTGGCAGGTTATCCACTTGCTCACTTGTAAACACCTCAGAAAAATGTAAGTTTAGGGCATCCGCTATTTCACTGTCTGTGTCTTTTAACTCCTACTTGACTGTTCTTTTACTGCTAAAATACTGAAAGAATCTCTTAGGGTCTTCTTTGGCCTTATCCTCTCCAACTGTCTTCTAGCCTCCCTGATATCCTTCTTAATGGTTGCCCTTATGTTCTCATATGCTCTACGATTCATTTTGTAGTCATTAGTCTTATATGCCTTATACAGCAGTTTTTCCTTTGCAACTTCTTTTTAAATCTTTATTAATCCATGGAGTTTTTTAGTTTCCTATTACTTCCAAATTTAGGTATGTATCTGTCCTGCATTACATGTAAAACATTTTAAACCTGTTCCACTGCTCCTCGACTGTCTCCACATTTAAAAGCTTATCCCAGTCTATCCTACTTAGACTTTGTCGCATCTGCTCAAAATTAGCCCTACTAAAGTTCAACTTAACAATTTTAGCCTTTGCATCTGCACTCTTACAAAAAACTGAGAATTGTATTACATTATGGTCACTTGACCCTAGTGGTTCAATCACCTCTACACCCTCAATTCTATCCTGATTATTACAGAATACTAAATCCAGACAGGCTTCACCCCTTGTTGGTGCTTTAACATGCTGTTTTAAAAACAGTCACTGATTACTTCTAAAACTCCTGCTCTTGTGCTCCTCCATCTGTAAGGTTATTCCAGTTAATATTTGGATAATTAAAGTCCCCATGACTATAATATCCCCTGTAAACTTGCCTTTTGATATTACTAAAAGATGTGTGTTGAAATTACTGTCTGAATTGGGTGGTCTATAACACACTCCTAAAATAAGACCTGTTTCCCTAATATTTTCCAATGTCCTCACTAAGATGGGGCTCATCATCCAACTGAAGATGACTTACATTTAAATCCTGTTTGGCATAAACAGCAACCCCACCTCCTTTTCTGTTCTGTCTATCCTTCCTAAAAATGTGTATCCCTCTATGTTACACTCATCCCCATCTTTGTTATTTAGCCAGGTTTCCGTTATTGCTATAATATCATAATTATGCTCTGCTACATACAACTCCAACTCACTTACCTTATTTTTGATACTTCTAGCATTAAGGCAAGCTATTTTTAATGTGTTAATCCTTCTACTTTATGTTTGCTTAGAATTTACATTACTATGCATTTTTATTTCTACACCATTGTTTGTTCTTCCATGTATAGATCTAAATCTGGCCTGTCCTAAACTCCCTGCCCCCATTCCCTAGTTTAAACAATCCTCGACTAGCCTTCACATTTGCCTCCCCAATACATTGGTGCCCCTTCAGGTCAGATGTAACCTGTCACGGTGGAACAGGTCCCATCTGTTCCTAAAGGAGTCCCAAAGCTCCATAAACCTATATCCGTCTATCCTGCACCAAGATTTGAGCCACGTGTTAAGCCTTCTAATCTCCTCAATTTTACCTGGACTGGCACGTGGCACAGGCAGAACTTCGGAGAAGACTACCTTGTCAGTTCTGCTTCTCAGCTTGGCACCTAACTCTTTGAATTTGGATCGCAGAACTGACAGACTACCATTATGAATGTCATTTGTTCCAACATGGACAATGACAACTGGATCCACCCCCGCTCTGGCCAACAGCCTATCCACCCTTCCAGGGAGGTTTCCAACCTGTGCTCCCGAAAGGCAGAACACCGTGCGAGACTCTCTTTTTCTGGAGCACACCTGCGCTTCAATCCCCCTAATGACCGAGTCCCCAACTATCACTACCTCTCTCTTTTTGGGAACTGGTTTTGAGGTGGTCCGTTGCTAAGCCGTGATGTGTTGCATGTTTCACTGTACTATAATCTACAGAATGACTTAATTAAATCTGTAAACAATCCTACAATGACGCTTAAAAGAGTCTGAATCATAAATTAAATTAACAGATAGTAGCTTATCATCATAGCATACAATAATAAATCACCATCAAGAAAGCCCGCCAGAGTCATCATACAACATTGAAAAGCCTGTTCCTTCCATCTAATCCACACTATTACATACAAAATTTAGTCACAGAAATAATTAGTAAATAATTTGTGAACCCAAAATCAAAATCCAAAATATGAAAATGAAGACACAATCTTGGCTGTAGTTAAGAAAAAAAGTTCCAGAAACATATAATAAAATGCACTCATACAATCAACAAACAAAACTATACACAATACACAAGATACAAAATGAATATGGAAACAAGCTATTCAGGAAATCAATGTCTCCTTATGACTAGCAGTCTGCTTAGTATACACATCAGATAGTTCTAATAACATAGACAAGGACCCACCCCCATCCACTGAATGTTGGGAATATATTTCCATTATGAAATATGCATAAATGATTACTTAAATAATTATTTTGTTTAGATTATTGCAAGCAAACATGATGAATTTAAAAATCCAAAATGCCAATCTGTTTAACTATTGGTGGTTAATACCCTGTGGCTTGATGATTTTGAACACTATGAACTGTGATTTCTTGATTTGTTTATTTAATGATGACTTATTATAAACTATGAGAGTGCTATGATAATTTTTTTTTTTATTTAGACCTTGCTACCTTTCAGATCACCTCGTTTACAGAACTGTTCACAGAAGTAATTACAGTAGTTCATTCCACAGATTCTCATTTACAATAACACTCTGAGACTACTAGTGTATATGGGCTGGCTGTAGTGTCAATTAATCATTACTACAGATTTATTGCTGGCTATGCTTTCTAAAGGAATGTGAGCAACCAAAGCAAGCTAACAAACGATTCATTAAAACATTAATGAAATGCCACTCAGAGTTGCCAAATGCATGAGGCTGGCACAAAGCTTACTGAAATAACACTGTATATTTAATTAATTTGCCCGCACTCCTTGGTCAGAAGGCTACTACTGTGCATGAGAAGTGGTTTCTGGAATCTGACAATAGTATCCTGCACTGCAGAAAAAGAACAGACAGTTTTGGATTAAAAACAACTTTTTTTCACTTGATTTATGTTCTTACCCTGCTATTATGACTGTAAGGTCAAGATATCAAACTCTAAGAGTAAAAGCTTTCATCTACTTTGGTCCTTTGCCAATTATCTTTCCAATATTGCTATCATCTTACACAATGACATTCATGAGAAATTACCAAGTGGGGCTGTCTTGGCAACTGAAATGCTAACTCTCTTCTCGTCAAAGACACAGACCTCTCATCATAAAGCCATGCAAGTTGTAAACAAAAGTAGCCCAGTCTCTCTGGAATTTTTATACTGACCATATGCACATTAGCATGCATATATTTTGTAAATAAACAGGTCACACATCACATCTTTGCACATACTGTTACTATTTTGTATTTAGTTATCTAAAAACGTAGACATATAACATTTTTCTTCTGAAAAAGAGAAGTAAAAGATACTCTGACCTTTGTTGTGTTTCTCTGTAGTTTCAATTTAAACCGGTCATGAGATCCTGAGGTAAAACGTTCTGCTTCTAGAACTTTAGCTGTGATTGGAACTCCAGCAAGAAAGACTTTGGCATTTGGGTCCTTAAATGCTTTTGTTTGATATATTGCACTGAATGGATGCCCTAAAAAAGAGAGATATATGGAATAAAGCATTTTACTGGTGTGTGACTTGAGAGCACACTCTTCATATGACAAAAGGACACATTTATCATTTCTTTAAGAATCCACTGCACTTTTCTTTGCACCATGTTTAATAGAGAGTCGTCAAGAGCCCAGACTTACACTGCATGTAGAAATGTGATGATCTTAGAAAATTGAAGCCACAGGTGATTTTGGGGTTGGTGTAAAATATCAGTCAGTTATTTTTATGTCTAAATAATAACCAAGAATAGCAGTCTGAATAATCATAGAACGTCATACACAGAATACATATGAACAAATGCAGTATACAACCTCAAACTTACAACATCATTAAAAAAAAGTGAAAAGGTAAATTCAATTGTCTGTCTTTCAAATGTAAATAATGACTATGTTTGTGAGGTTTCTTGGTGTGTTTTTCACTATACGAAGTTGCAATGTTTAATAAAGACTAGGTCATACTTAGTAATAACTATTAGTTAATTTACAGTTTTTATATTTCTCACACACACACAACTGTTAAAATTATTAGGATTTATTTAAGGGTTCCTTTCTTTTTACTTTTAAATGCAACTTTTTTCTTTTCCAGTTGTAGTTTTAGAAGGTTTTATAGATTAATGATAAGTATTATTTTGAACATGCTATTGAGCCTGGAGTAAATTAACTAATCAGATAATGAAAACTATGTTAATTCACTATATTAGTCTAAACACTTCCAAAAGCTTTCTTCATATTCTGACTAACATTATATGACATAAGCATAGGTAACATACTTATGGCAAGCATGTGTTAAAATGCTTTAAATGTTATGAATTGAAGTCTAGAAAGGAATCAGAAATGGGAAATTGTAATACCATGATATATTGTACATAACACTGATGTTAAAATTGCCAGTTAATTTTTAACATCTGATGAAGAAACAGACAACCATAAGTGAAAAATAAACAAATAAATAAGCCCAGTCATAAACTACGCTGGTTTAATTTTTAAAGTCACCTTATGATTAGACCGAGGAAAAGATAAAAGTGTTGATGTAATGACAGAGGGCTCTACTGGATTCTGTTTGCCCTACAAGATAAATCATCTTGGCAGTACACTAAAAAAAAGTGTGTAATGTCTTTTGGATTCTTATATATAAAGTAAAAATATTTAGCTTTTGTTTTTGGACTCCCTGGTTTGATTATTTCTGATAACTTTTGAAAATTTCCAGCCAGTAGCATCAAAGTCTCTATTGGAGATCTGCTGAATAATGTACATTTTATTAACTTTTGTACTGAAAGTGGCAGATGGCTGGGACCCATGCCCAGTTAGGATGCCCCTTTGATGCTGGATCCGGGTGAGCAGTCATGGGATGCACACTACGTCCCCCAGAACACAGGAGCCAATAGTTTGGAACACCGGAGCTCATTCCTGTTGGGCTCCATGGCCATCGCCTGGGGGAACTGAATGGCCTAACGAGCCTGTCTGAGCGGAACACAGCCACACCTGGAGGTACAGCCAGAAGTAGGTCAGCGAGCACCTGCAGCATTTCTGGTAGGCTATAAAAGTGGCCAGCAGCTACCACACCGGGTACCAGAGTCGGGAGGAGGAGGACAAAGCTGCCTGGGAGGAGTGGAGGAGAAAGAAGAGTGGTTTTTGGGACTGTGTTAGGGCTGAAGAACATGGGGAAGACGTGACCCCCAGCCGAAGCAAAATAAAATCTTTTTGTTTTATTTTAAGTGTGCCTCCGGTGTCAGTCTGTGTTGGGTTGGCGTCAACTAAGCGCTTCTGCCACATGAGTCACATAATATGAAATATTTTTCATACAAGGTATTATATGCATCTTATGTTTGCTTGATTTACTAAGGATATGTGGGAAAAAGATGAAATACATTGTCTTTACGGAAATAAAGTATCCAGAAGACAAAATATGCCACACATATGTTATTTTATTGGGTTATTCGTTAACATTACATATTTTAAATTAATAACAATTTCTGCCCATCTTTGAACCACTACCTTATCGTGGTGGAGGGGTTTGCATGTCCCAATGATCCTAGGAGCTCTGTTGTCCGGGGCTTTATGCCCCTGGTAGGGCCACCCAAGGCAAACTGGTCCTAGGTGAGGGATGAGACAAAGAGCAGTTCAACATAACCTCCTATGAAGAATAAAAAATTTGGACAGCGTTTTCCCTCGCCTGGACGCAGGTCACCGTGTTTTGTGGACTTGGAAAAGGCTTTCGACCGTGTCCCTTGGGGAATACTGTGGGGGGTGCTCTGGAAGTATGGGGTACCGGACCCCTAGATAAGGGCTGTTCGGTCCCTGTACAACTGGTGTCAAAGCTTGGTCCGCATTGCAGGCAGTAAGTTGAGCCCATTTCCAGTGAGAGTTGGACTCCGCCAGTTCATAACTTTTATGGACAGAATTTCTAGGTGCAGCCAGGGCATTGAGGGGGTCCGGTCTGGTGGACTCTGGAGTTGCCGGTGACAGACGCCGGGTTTACCCCAGTGGACGAGAGGGTGGCATCCCTCCACCTTCGGATGAGGGGAAGGGTCCTAACTGTTGTTTGTGCGTATGTGCCAAACAGCAGTTTGGATTATCCACCCTTTTTGGAGTCCCTGGAGGGGGTGCTAGAGGGCATACCTTCTGGGAACTCCATCGTTCTGCTGGGAGACTTCAATGCTCACATGGGTGATGACAGTGAGACCTGAAAGGGCGTGATTGGGAGGAATGGCCCACCCGATCTGAACCCGAGCTGTGTTTTGTTATTGGACTTCTGTGCTCATCACGGATTGTCCAAAAAAACACCATGTTCAAGCATAGGGGTGTTCATATGTGCACTTGGCACCAGGACACCCTAGGCCTCAGTTCGATGATCGACTTTGTGGTCATGTCATAGGACTTGCAGCCACATGTCTTGGACACTCTGGTGAAGAGAGGGGCGGAGCTGTGAACTGTTCACCACCTGGTGGTAAGTTGGCTTCGATGGTGGGGGAGGATGCCAGTCAGGCCTGGTAGGCCCAAACATGTTGTGAGGGTCTGCTGGGAATGTCTGGCAGAGTCCCCTGTCAGAAGTAGCTTCAACTCCCACCTCCGGCAGAACTTCGACCAAATCCCGAGGGAGGTGGGGGACATTGAGTCCGAATGGGCCATGTTCCGTGCCTCTATTGTTGAGGCAGCTGACCAGAGCTGTAGCCGTATGGTGGTCGATGCCTGTCGTGGCGGCAATCCCCGAACCCGTTGGTGGACACCGGCGGTGAGGGAGGCCGTCAAGCTGAAGAAGGAGTCCTATAGGACGTTTTTGTCCTGTGGGTCTCTGGAGGCAGCTGATAGGTACCGGCAGGCCAAGCGGAATGCGGCTTCGGTGGTTGCTGAGGCAAAAACTCGGGCATGGGAGGAGTTTGGGGAGGCCATGGAGAACGACTTTTGGACGGCTTCGAGGAGATTCTGGTTCACCATCCGGCATCTCAGGAGGGGGAAGCAGTGCAGTGTCAACACTGTATATGGTGGGGATGGTGCACTGCTGACCTCGACACGGACGTTGTGGGCTGGTGGGGGGAGTACTTCGAAGACCTCCTCAATCCCACTAACATGCCTTCCAATGAGGAAGTAGAGCCTGGGGATTTGGGGGTGGGCTCCCCCATCTCTGGGACTGAGGTCACCAAGGTGGTCAAAAAACTCCTTGATGGCAGGGACCCGGGGGTGGATGAGATATGCCCGGACTTCCTCAAGGTACTGGATGTTGTAGGACTATCTTGGTTGACACGCCTCTGCAACATCGCATGGACATCAGAGACAGTGCCTCTGGATTGGCAGACTGGGGTGGTGGTCCCCCTCTAAGAAAGGGGACCGGAGGGTGTGTTCTAACTACAGATGGATCACACTCCTCAGCCTCCCTGGAAAAGTCTATTCCCGGGTCCTGGAGAGGAGGATCCGTCGGACAGTCGAACCTTGGATTCAGGAGGAACAGTGTGGTTTTCGTCCTGGTCGTGGAACAGTGGACCAGCTCTACACCCTTAGCAGATTCCTGGAGGATGCATGGGAGTTTGCCCAACTAGTCTACATGTGTTTTGTGGACTTGGAAAAGGTGTTCGACCGTGTCCCTCGGGGAATCCTGTGGGGGGTACTCCAAAAGTATGGGGTACCGGACTCCCTGGTAAGGGCCGGTCCCTGTACGATCGGCGTCAGAGCTTGGTCCGCATTGCCGGCAGTAAGTTGAACCCATTTCCAGTGAGAGTTGGACCCCGCCAGTTCATAACTTTTATGGACAGAATTTCTAGGCGCAACCATGGCACTGAGGGGGTCCGGTTTGGTGGACTCAGGATTGGGTCACTGCTTTTTGCAGATGATGTTGTACTGTTTACTTAATCAGGCCGTGATCTTCAGCTCTCTCTGGATCGGTTCGCAGCTGAGTGTGAAGCGGCTGGGATGGGAATCAGCACCTCCAAATCCAAGACCATGGTCCTCAGCCGAAAAAGGATGGAATGCCCTCTCAGGTTTGGGAGTGAGATCCTGCCCCAAGTGGAGGAGTTCAAGTATCTTGGGATCTTGTTCATGAGTGAGGGAAGAATGGAGCGTGAGATCAACAGGCGGATTGGTGCGGCGTTTGCAGTGATGCAGGCTCTGCATCGGTCTGTCGTGGTGAAAAAGGAGCTGAGCCGCAAGGCAAAGCTCTCAATTTACCGGTCGATCTATGTTCCTACCCTCACCTATGGTCATGAGCTATGGGTAGTGAACTAAAAAATGAGATTGCGAATACAAGCGGCTGAAATGGGTTTCCTCCGTAGGGTGTCTGGGCTTTCCCTTAGGGTGAGGGGTGAGAAGCTCACTCATCCGGGAGGCACTCAGAGTAGAGCTGCTGCTGCTTTGCATCGAGAGGAGTCAAATGAGTTGGCTCAGGCATCTGATCAGGATGCCTCCTGGACGCCTCCCTGGTGAGGTGTTCCGGGCATGTCTAATCGGGAGGAGGCCCCGGGGAAGACCCAGGACACGCTGGAGAGACTATGTCTCTCAGCTGGCCTGGAAACGCCTTGGGATTCTCCTGGAAGAGCTAGAAGAAGTGGCCAGGGAGAGGGAAGTCTGGGCGTCTCTGCTCAGGCTGCTGCCCCCGCGACCTGATCTCGGATAAGCGGAAGAGGATGGATGGATGGATGGATATTTAGGAATAGACATTTTATGAGGGCAGACTAAGAAAACAGAGTGAGAGGGGAAAAAAGGTCAGTTTCCTAAATATTACAATTTGGACTTTATGGCAGAAAAGCAAAACGAGGCACAAATCCTTACTGTTTTGAGCAGCATGTAGAAAGAGATGAAAAATTCAAATAATGGGATTAATTGTGAAGTGTTTCTTTGATGTTAGAAAGTCAAACAGAAAGACCTATTGTGCTTTTTCAGGGTCTTGCTATGTGGGTACTACAGAAGAGAGAAGATAGATGGCCCATATGTGTTAAACCTGTATGGAGAGGTAAAGAGCTCTGAGAGTCATTGCTGAACAAGAACAAAAAGGAGGCATTTTAGCAGAACAAGTAAGTACACTCTTTCAAACAGGTAGTAGGTGGAGCATTTTAATCAGAATTTAATATAAAATAAGGGTCTAGTTGGGCGGCACGGTGGCGCAATGGCGCAGTGGTAGCACTGCTGCCTCGCAGTAGGGAGACCTGGGTTCGCTTCCCGGGTCCTCCCTGCGTGGAGTTTGGATGTTCTCCCCGTGTCTGCGTGGGTTTCCTCTGGGTGCTCCAGTTTCCTCCCACGGTCCAAAGAAATGCAGGTTAGGTGCACTGGTGATCCTAAATTGTCCCTAGTGTGTGCTTGGTGTGTGTGTGTGCCCTGCAATGAGCTGGCGCCCTGCCTGGGGTTTGTTCCTGCCTTGTGCCCTGTATTGGCTGGGATTGGCTCCTCCAGCAGATCCCCATGACCCTGTATAGTGGGTTGGACAATGACTGACTGATAAGGGACTACGTTACTTCAGTCACACAGTTACTATTCCGCATACACCGTCCCAAATACACAGACGAAACTAAAAGATAAGAGTTGCTGAACTATTAGAACAAAGCAAGAGTTACAAGATCAAACCAGCCAAAGAAATACAGGATGCTTATGTAATCATAAGAAAAGGTAGTAACAAAATTTGCAGAACATTCAGTAGGATGAATTTATCTTGTAAGATTTTTTATTCTTTTCTTTTTTATTGTATGAGCTGTGAAGTGTTTTAAGTGTCTTTGTTGAGCCATATCTTTTCATAGGACTGAGTACCTGGCAGTGGAAGTAACTGAAAGGGTATGGGAACATATTACCTACCCATAGAGCCAGGACCCTTAAGAAAATTTAAAGACAGGGCCACTTTGCAGGGTCAATTTACATGGAAAGTTTCCTCTCTTATACATTCTATCTGTATTGTACTACAAATTTTTAACTTTAATGAATCTGTTTTTGTCAAATTGCAACTTAATGGTACAGGGAGCAGAAAACAGTGAAGATTGGTGTACAGGATCAAAGAGTATTTGACCTGAGTCATCCATTACAAAGACAGCTAGCCATGAAATACCTAATGAATTGCTAGTTACATCATGATAAAGATTAGTGTTTTGGGATGGTCATGACTGACATTATGGGCACTCCATGACCTACATCATACCTATTGCGGGCTGCAGTTTGACCCATCTCTAAACAGCATCCAAAATTAAATGAGATGTGAAGTGAACCAACAGATGACCAGCTAAGTAGACTCTCAAACTCCAACCAATTTTATTCCAACCAGATTTTTAATTAGAAGCAGATTCTTGTTGTCAATTAAACCAGTTATATAATTACATGGCTTGTAAATGCTTTCATTCTGTCAAAGAAGACAATTCCAAAACTGTGGATTTTCTTTTTTCTAAGACCATTGCCAAAATGTGTTGTGCACCTAAGCAGATAAACATTACTGAGATCTTCTTCTCTTTATTTTATACGATGGACACAGGTTGCTAGGCATGTGTTGGCTCATTTTTTATCTCACTATTGTTTAGCTGCTAATTAAGGACAAGAGAATAGTTAGGATGAAACCTGTAGAAACAGTAATGCTCCAGAACTGGAGCTAAAGACCCCTGCTCTATAAATTTTGAACAATGTTGATAAAGGCCCAGTAACAGCCCATCACTCAATCATCTTGTCATACTATATCTATGAGCTGCTCAGATTCTTCCCAATAACAGTGCTTATTGTCACCAGAATTCTCCCAGCTGTCACAATCAAAAAGCTAAAATGTGATATTGTTCTTTAGGCTGACGACCTGGCCTTAGTTACCTCAACAATTTGGCATCTGTCAAAAACACTCAGTCAGTTGTTCACAGATATTCTTAGTAACTAAATTTGCAAACTCCATATCAATCCTGTCTTATCTAATTATTGAACTTTTAAGAATAATATGATGCACATTCCCCTAGTACATGGTCATGCAAACCTATTAATTTGTTTATCAGGTAAAGCTGAACCCCTACATCAATTTTCTAGGAACCGCTACTTCTGCATATGGCTTAGGTGTGTCAGTGTTGCTAGTATGTCAGATCCCACCTGAGCTTGATTGTTTACAAGGTGGTGTATAATCATTGTAAATTTCTTTTAGCTATAAATTTCAGCTGCCTGGTTCTAACTTAAGTAGATTACAGCATTTAAAGTATTCAAACAAAATGAGGGTACATTGAGTTTAGAAATGTCAATTTCAGAAAGTATAATAAATGTTTAAAGTAGATATGACAATTATTTACCTTTGTTTTTCTAAAATATTTTTTTCATGTTTTTAGTTACCATCCGAATCAAACTAAAATTCTATAATTATTTTGTTATGAAAGTGTTAGTACAGATAGACATAGATCAAGCAGACAATATTATTTACAAGGTCAGATACATTATTTCTGTAGTAGTCTTGCTTTAACTCCTAAATTTACTTATGGCTTACAAAACGTAAGACAGGTGCATCAGACATAAAGTGACATGACAAAAGTAAACAGGTCTTGTTCCAAACTGTGCAATGGCTAAATCACATTCCTGGTACAACCTTTCTGGAGTATGTAATTTATACTTTATTTATTTATATATTCCAATGCAAAGTCACTCTGAGACAGAGCCTACCCTAACAGCATTGGGTGTAGTCAGAAATCAGCCCAACTTTATTTGAACAAAGAGTATACTCAGTCACACACCTTGACCCAGTTTAGAGACATCTGTTAAAACATGCATACCTTGTGGGAAAAAACAAATATCTAGGGAGAATCTACTTAAACATGAGTAACATAAGGCATTGTGTCCTTTACTGTTTGAATCTTTTGTGGACAAAATATCAAGGATAAGGCCAATTTTGTGGGACAGTCCAATCTGAGAACCTAAATGTTATATTTCTAGTGTCAAAGGTAAACGCTGTCCCCTTGACCTCACCTGACATTCTGTTGAACACAGGGGTAGTAAACAGCCATATATGACACAATCAGCATAAAAATCAGCAACTCCAACTCCGAGCTATTGGGTCTCTCTGAGAAAAGAGTTGCTTTGTTACTTTCGGGTAAACAATGATCATCTACTCCAAGTGGATCAGCTGAAATACCTCAAGTCATTTGAATAAGGTCGAAGTGGATGGTTGAGAATAACAGGCAAATTTGGTTGTGCAGGCTTTGTAAGACACAGTGCGGGTAAGGCCTCCAATGATACTGAACTGTTGTATCAGGTGTAACACTTTTGCATACTCACCTATTGCATCAGGGTCTGCATTTGAAAAATCTATCTCTTCCCCCTCTACGTCGAGTTCTCTGGTATCCAGATTCTCCATGAGTTGGCTCATGTCTGATGCCACCTTCTTCAGGTTCCACGAGAAACCTCTTGTTTCTGATGTCAGTGACATGCTTAACACTTGACTTCTGCAAGGGCTGCCTGGAGAAAAGTGAATAATTTTAATAAAATTAACACAATAATGCCTGAGTTGAAGAAAAAGATACAATATTCATAAGAATTAAGCTCACACCCCACAGTTGCCTCAGTCTGCAACACAAGGCAAGTTTTGTGTCACTTGTCTGCCTGTTAAATTCTATACATGTTCTGCTTTATCTGTAAGGTGCTCTACTGTAGCATTTTATATAAAAACATCAACTACTTGACAAATGTGGTCCCTGCAAAGCCCAAGATCTTGTTTGGGGTTAATTGCTGCTTGCATAAAGCCACATATAAATTAGAGACATTTCATTCTGGTGTAATAATTAAGAGTGGTTCCTGAAGACCCTCCTTGAATCTCACCTTTTTCCTCTGGCATGGTAACCTCCCAGTTTATGCATTGTCACAGCTTTAGAGAAAGATGAAGATTTGATGGAAGAGTACAAGGTTTGCAGATATTCAGAAAATGCCATCCCCTGAGCACATTTAAACAGATTAATATTCCTGCATGAGCATCTCAAAAATGATTTTGAATCAATACCGTATATTATTATATTGGCGGTGACTAACACAAATTAGTTTCATTGATCACTGAAATAGTAGGCAATAATTTAGAGGTTGCAGAAAACTGTCTCAGCAGTACTGTGGCCAAATTACCTAACTAATACAGAGTGTAAATGATATAAGTGGTAATGGGAAACCATCAGCTGATGTGCAACTGGGAGAGATGCTTATTAATTTCATAGAGCTAACACACTGCTTTAAAGGAGTACAGTATTTAGAAAAGTGGGTGGACTGAGTTCAGACAACTAAGTGTAGTGTACATAGAATAAAGTAATGTGCAGCTGCATTTGTGTCTTTTTGCCTTAATGCTGAAGTGAACTAATGGAATAGTTAGGCGGTGCTTTATAGGTTTATAAAACTTACCAAAATGATTTTTGTATAACAGACTTTAAACTGAAACATCCCCAGCACTTGTATCCCAGAGTCACACCTTCTTTCCTACCTTCTGCTTACCCCTGATGTAACAGCACAAACACATTATGATATACATATATTTGCCAATTTATTTCTGGTAATTTTTGGTTTTTATTTAAAATGTTTACCTCTAGAATAGATCTCACTATGAAAGGTATTGCATACGATGACACTGATGGACTGTTTAGTTCATATTGGAATATGTGGGGCAGTCAAAACGTTCCCAGAATTGTGATAAAGTGGGAGAGTGAGAGATCAGATTACACACATTGTTGTGGAGGCGAGCGTATCATGTCTGTAGGCCAGTTACAACAGATCTGGATTGGTTTTGGCGTGTAGTATTGTTTTAATTACCATATGAGTTAGATGTGTGCATAGTCATTTGGTGCAATGTCGGAGTTCAAACAACGCAGTAACATCAAGTTCATGTGAAAATTGGGGAAATCAACTTCGGATACAGCGAGAACTTTTTGACTGCCACTCGTATACTGTCTTAATTGCTTTATAAGACATTTCTTTACAATACTTGCAATAAAAAAAACACAGTATTAAATAAAGAATGACTTTTATTATGCTTTATGAATTCTGATTCAGCCCTCACTCAAAATAAAGATCAGCTTTGCCAGTGGGCTGAAACAATTCATTAATACTGATAGACATTAAATCAAGAAGATAAATAGCCAAAGATAAAAAGGGGGAAATAGAGTAATGTAAGAATTACTAACAAAATACAGGCAGAAGCAAGCTGATAAACAGAAGGAAGAGGTGAATATTAAAGAGGAAGAGAAGAAAATAACTGTTACATGAACTGTCGGGTGAGAAGTCACACACATACTTTATATAACTGAAGACACAGAGATGGCTTGTATAAAGTCCAGGATGTGATCATTACTAAAACATCTCTGCTCTGTGTACATCTAATAGTATACAAGTTTCTACTAAATGACTTTCACAGCTTTTGTCATATTATAGAAATAATGCAAAACAAATGTAAAGCAGTATTCATACTAGACAGTGCAATGCAGATTTCATCATAGATATCTAAACCATATTGTTTCACACAACCTTTACACAGTTCTAATCGAGAATATTTTGAGTATTGTTATAAGTTAGCTTGATTTCATACCATTCAATGAAAGAGTAGCATTTGGCCAACAGCCACCCACCCAACATTAAAACTAGATCAGCAGTTTGTATATAGATCAGGCTATTTATTTTGCATTTATAACCACATATCAAATGTGAATGCAGTACTGTTGCTAGTGTCTTTTATCTCTCTATATATAAAGAAAAATCCTGGAATGGAAAAGCAAGGCGACGATACATGATATTCTAAGAAGTTCTCGGAAGACATTTAAAAGACCCACGAGACAAAAAAGACTGGCCACGGAGCATCTCACAGGACCGTAAACATGAGACTTGGTGAAAATAGATTGTCCCAGGGCAGTCTCGCGGGGACGTGGAACATCAGATTCTTGCAAGGCATTCCCTTCTTATCAAATAAGAACACGGACAGCCAGCAAAACATTCAGTCATGTAAAGTCACGTGGCACACACAGATCCTGTGCTCTCAGTAAAGAAGAAAGAGCAATGCGAAGAAAAGAGAACCAAGGTGCGATACACATGCAGAGAAAGGTACAGAATATGAAAGCAGTAAAATTCTAAAGTATTGTAGCGTCCCAGCCAAGCTGAAGCTTTTTTTGTTTTAAGTGACTGTTAGGTCCGATCAAGGGAGGGCAGATAGTACTGATAGTTGGGTGGTAAGGTGGAGGCGAGACCCATGGGAGGAGGCGTTAGAGAGGGTGCTAGAAAGTTGTGTTTGGGGTTACATAGTCGGCGATTGTTAAAGTAGAATTTTTGTGACACTTTATTATGTCAGTCGCTACAGTATGAAAAAAAAGATAGTACAGATTGCATTGCCGCAAACAAAAGGAAATTAGTTTAAGTCAGAGAATTTCAAAAACGGGGTTTAACTCACATGCATCTATTGGTTACTTTGCAAAAAAAAATTTTAACTGCTGATAATGTGTAGGGCCAACGATTTACCGCAGCCCACGGAATTTAGGGTTTTGCAGCGGTAAAACGCCACGCCGAGGAATTAACCTAACTGCCGTGGAAAATACCAAATCTGAATGAAATCTCACCATTTGAGACATATTGATATTAGTATGATTAGTTTTGATTACTTCTTTAAGTTCTTTCTTTAGCCTATTGCATCATCTCATTACATCATTAGCCCTTCCGTTGGACATTAATTTTTTAAGTCGATTTATAGTATTGGTGGTACTTGTAGCAATTTTTAAATCGATTTATTGGCTGTGGTAACAATTTGACCTATCGTGTGAAGGTGGTTTACTGTGGTGCAAGACTTGTAACGAATCGGTCGATCATATTAGACGCCAGACTATAACTGATCATCTGGGGACAAAAAAGCACACAGAGCGTGCAAATAAATGACAACATGAGGCCACAAATGACCCCACAAGCAGCAAACGACAAAGTACTATTATAGGATGCACTGAACGATCAACTGCTGCAACTGCTGCCAAAGATACGTTAATGATGGAACTGGTTGAAGAATTTATGGCAGCCAATATACCACTGGAGAAAGCTGACAACCCTACCATGTGTAGTTTTATGCAGAAGAACCTGAAGGGTGGTGGTGGAATATCACAGGCTAATACACTTAAGGAACTATATGTTACAAGAATTTTCAACCAACAACAGGCTAATATAATAGCGAAGTTAGCCGGACAGAATGGTCGTTATTGCCAATGAAACAAGGGATGTTATTGGACGTTATGCTGTGAATGTGCTTATTCAACCGCTCAATGCTTTTAAACCAGATGAATGCACAGCAATGTTAGTGAACACAGATTTTTAACCCAAAGTGAACAATATAAGTATTACGTAGCTAATTATCCGTACTCTGACTGAGGTTAATGTGCACTTAAATGACGTTGTAGCATTTGTTACGGATAATGCAGCTTATATGAAAAAATGTTTTTGTAACAGTTTGCGAGGAATACTGCCAAATGCCGTTCATGTCACATGTTGGGCCAACATCCTGTCATTAGTTGGAGAAGAGTTTCGTGAAGCACTACGACTTTGTGATATGCTGGCTGCTTCTGTCAAGGCCATATTCTCCAAAGCATCAGGACGTCGTGCTAGATATCTTCATCATCTGCGACAAATGGAAGTTGAAAAGGCAGTCATGCCGCCAACTCCAGTCTAGACTATTATACCTCTTTCATTGTTTCTGAAATCGAACACAGTGGAGCTACAGTCCAGTTAAAGAAACTGTCGGCGTTGCTGCAAAGTACTGATAAACTTAATGAGCTGAGAGCTGAACTTGAATTTGTATCAGTTCACTGCCAGCCAATTATGAACACTCTGACTTCTTTTGAGACACAGTCATTCATGGCTGTTGATGTCTACAACCAAGTGTCTGACTTACTGTCTTGCCTGAAATTGTCCGGATTTCCAATTGCAACCAGCAGCTGTGAAGATGCAAAACACAATGCTGCTGCTAAACTTGAAGAATATTTTGTGGGAACCAAACAGCCGGCAATAGACCTATTCAGATCTGTGAGAATATTTGATCCACGACAGCTACCACTGTTATCAAAGAATCTTGCTGATCATGCACAATCAGTGCCAACAATGATGGCTGCAGCAGATGAATGTCAAGCTTATTAGGATATAGTATCTTGTGAAATAATTCCAGCTGATATCACTGCTTTTTGGTGTGCCTTACAGAACAGACTGCCTCGCTCAGCAGTTCTTGCTAAAGTTTACATTGCGTTGCCGATCTCTTCTGTTGTTGTGGAACGTTCGTTCTCAAAATATGGGTCGGTGTTGTCACCACTGTGATATTCTCTGTCACAAGAAAACCTACGAGCTTACAGCGCCGTTTTCTTCAACAAATATACATTTTTAGAAAGATATTTTAAAATCCAGTAAAAGGAGAAAAGTGACTATGCATATGGACATTGTCAAGGGGGATATAGCTTCTATGTTTTAAGATGCATAAAATGTGTGATAAATTGTAAGGCCTGCCCAAATTTCTCACCAGGTAACCCTGAAATGAATGACATAACGACACAGATTCAAGCTGTATGCACAATCAATGCAAAGCAAAATGTGGAAAAAGTGATGCGCTGTGAATACTTTCCAGATGCACTGTACATTTATTTATTTGTTTACCAATGGATTGGGTGTATTATTTGTCCTATGAGTATGCATTCTTGTTTTTTTATGTTTCTATAGGCATCTGAATTTTCCCATAGTTTATCTAATTTAATCTAATGTAATTAAGAGAGCTCAAATGTATACCACCTATTAGTAATGCTCATAAATCACCATAGAGATGGCATTTATGTAAATCTTGGGAAAAATAAGAGGACAAACTCATAAATGCAGTCAGTCCAACAAAACATATATATTTTCTCATGGCTGTTAATCTGACAGAAAGTAGATATTCCCTAATTTTCTTGCTGATATCCTAAATCTTTAGCATTCTACCTCCAGTCTTGGCTGCCAGTGAAAATCTGTTTTCTGGATAACTATAACTAATGATTTGGACAAAAAAAATATATTATAGGGAGGTCTTACAAACTAAACTAAACCTCCTAGAAAAAAAAGAACAAAGTACAGACCTGATTTATCATAATTACAGGCAAACAATCTACTCCTTGACTGCCTGAACTGCCATATTTTAGAAAATTTTCTTTTTTATACTTCTTGGTGCCACTGAAACAGTAAGAAGTATCTTCTCTGGAATTACCTACCTTCATAAGCGTCAACGCCCATTATTTAGAGCACCACTACCGAAAAGTATAAAAATACAATGTGTTTGAGTGGTTCTTAAAGGTTTATAGCCACCTGTCCTCTTTGAATTAGTGTAGAATATCACTAATACTGTTCAACACGTCATAGCAGCCATTTTGTATAAAAGCTGATAGCAAGCAGATGACTCTGTAATGGACACTGCCCGGCCGGGACGCCTGGATAGTCCCCGAGTTGGGCAATACTTCTTCTTGGCCAAGAGAGGGCAGCAGCCCGGGTCTATTTGGGGGCCACAGGGATGGAGCTGGAATACTTATTTGGAGAGAACGTGGCCACCGCCAGGGGGCGCTCGGACAATTAGAGAAACCGAGATGCCAGCACTTCCGCCACACCAGGAAGTGCTGCCGGAAGTAATTCCGAGGACACCCGGAGTGCTTCCAGGTGCTTTCCGGACACTTCCGCCACACCAGGAAGTGACGTCAAGGGGAGCACCAGTAGACGAGCCAGAGTTGGGAGGAAGGAGACGAAGCTTGTGAGGAGGAGAGAGGAGGTCAGAAGAGAGAAAGAGAAAGAAGAAGAAGAAGATGAAAGTGGAGAGAGTTGGTGATTGAAGGCATTGTGGTGTGAAAAATATAAATAAAGAAGTGTGTTTTGGACATTCTGGTGTCGGTCTGTCTGTGTCTGGGGGTACGCTTTCCACAATGTAAAACTGATGATGATAGAACAGAAGCCAGTAGAGACCAATGAAGTACAATGGCAAACAATTTGAAAAACTTTCATGGAGATGTTCAGCAGAAAATGGATGCAGAGCATAAGCAACTGTCTGCTAAGCAAACTCATGGATGAAATTCAAACAGGTTCAGAAGCAGTCAAATAATCCAAGGCTTCAGAACTCAGACAGAACCAAGAGCAAAGGTAAAAAAACAGCAAGTAAAAACTTAAAGGAATACTCCACCCAAAATGTTATTTTATTATATGTGACCTACCCTGTGTAGTTTGCAGTGACAGCAGAGAATTGTTTTTAAATTGGTGCCATACAGCAGCAAACAGTAAGCAACTGTCTGATAAGCAAAATTACTGATGGGATTCAAACAGGTTCAGAAGCAAGAAATGAGTTAAACCAAGGCTACAGAAAGAGACAAAACCAAGACTGAAGGAAAAAAAGTAAAACTTTAGAACAATAATAAAGGACGCAAAAATGTTTCCTCTTGAAGAATGAATGAGGGAAAGAGGTGGGTCTTCAAAAAGTCATTCCTAGGGTGCTTTTGTTGTCATTTCTATGATGAGTGCATTAATGATTTGTGCACTTATTTAACAATATTTTAGCAAAAAAGTACCGTATGTGATTTGCACTTATTGAGATACAACTAGATAACTGACACTGAAGATTAAGTGACAAGAGTAACAGGATATTTTTCTTCTTTTTCCCATGGACATTTTTCACGTTGTTTGTTGTTGTATGGCACCAAGATTATTATTTTTTTCTCCACAACCACTACAAACTTCACAGGGTAGCTCACATATAATAAAATAACATTTTTGAATAGAGTATTCCTTTAAATGTTTACTTGCTGCTTTTTACCTTCAGTCTTGGTTTTGCCTCTATTCTGAAGGCTTTGTTTAATTGATTTCTTGCTTTTGAGCTGGTCTGAATTTCACCAACAACTCTGCTCTGCAGATATGCTACTTATATTCTGCTTCTTAGGAACTAATTGGTGACTTAGAAGAAAATCTTCTTTTTCTGAACGATTATTATATAATTTTCTTCTCACTTTGTGGTAAATTCTTTTAAGTTTGTATTTTTTCCACACTTAAACTGAAATCAATTCCATTTGCTACTTAGACCTTCATGGCATAATGGTAGTATGGCATCAGAATGCTATTATTAATTAGAATAAGAAGAAATGGAGACACTTTTGCAGTCTAGTAAATAAGCTATGAATTGGTTGGCAAAGCTTTTATAGGTTTAAAAATGGAATCAATTACCCTTCTATTATATTTGAAATACATTCTAGGCACATTTTAAAAATAATCTTGTTTCATATTTGGTAAATCAGAGGTTTAGAATTCAGTTTCTGAAGGGCCACTGTGGCTGCACAATTTTATATCATATTTTACACACAATCTCAGATTTACAGCATACTAGATGATGTATTTTTTTAAACAGAATCACAGTACAACTACAGGTATATTTCATTGTTTCATCTTACCATTTGCTCCTGCTATACCCATTAAACCATAACCAGGGGTATTTATTGCTCCTGATGTGTTCTAATAACAAGAAAAATCAAAGACTCTGTGACCTATTACTACAGTATTTTATTAAATTGCCAGCATAGTTTAGTTACTGTGCCTCAGCATTTCCTTTAGTAGACACACTTGCTGTATTTGCACTACATTTTCATTTCATTAAGACAACCGTTTAAAAAATAAAAGTTGGGTTTGGAAACCTCCTTATCTGCAAAAAATGGATGTCTTTTGAACATGCAGCTGTATTTAGATCTGTTAGTTTTTGTGTGTAATTGTAGCTGTAATTTTAAAGAAATTTATGCGAGCTAACATTAAGGTAGTCATGTAAAATATCTCAGCAATTTCAGATTTGATTTCTAAGATAGAAAAAGCAGTTTGTTGCAGATGTTTACCTATGTGACTATTAGTCATTAAAATACTTATAGAGTTCAGTTTCCTGTGTTTTTCATTACCCAGATTAGCACTATGCAAAATAATATTTATAATAACCATTAAACTGTTTAAAATATAAATGAACTAACCTATGCATTTCTAAACACCAAAATATAATGGAAATTGTCATATGACTCCCCAGTAAGGGATGCCCCAAATGCTTGATTATATTCTTGTGGAAAACACTATTCAAAAAGTGGGACGATGAATCAAGAAATAGCATAATGATCTACAAAAAAAGCAGGTTAGATAATAACATAAATCTCAAACAAGAGCATAGAACCCTGAACCTGACAAGTTTAGAATTAGCTTATGACTTTATTCATGTCACCCAGTCAATCTACTATGCCTAAATTCTCATTAGCATTAACAAAACGTTTTAAGTTGTTATAACTTTCTCTGATAAGCATTACTGAAAATGGCAGAAAATATGATGTCTGTCAAGATTTTAGCAGAACACTATTTCAACACATGGTTCAAAAAACAATAACAGTATGCTAACAAGCTGAAGAAGCTTAAGAAGCTGAACAGAAGCCTTACTGTAGAAGTTGCAAAGACTTGCTGTACACATCCTACTCTTACATGATCAGTACTGACTATAACAAATTAACAAGCTTCTAAATGGCAAACAATAATACCACAGTGTTAAAAAACACTGCAAAGGAAAACAGTGAAAAAAAATTGAAATAAAAATAAGAACATTCCATCTCAATAAATGTTCAAAAAACAAGAATACAAAATAATGTGCAAAATGTCCAGACTTAAAAACTTCTACAATAAAGCTAATTTTAACAAGATGGATTCTAGAAATCCAAAAAACAGCAGAGGAACAGAAGTTGTTACTGTGCTCCCATGCCTTCTTTCATGCGCAAAATGGCAGCAAAATGTTTCAGCTAGATCACATGACCAAACTTTGATCATGGGAAGGAATGGGAGATCATCAGCTATTCCATACAGCATGATTAAACAAAGAGAAATATGGCAAATTAACCAAAAATGCACTCAGATAAAGGTCTAATGTAACAGAGAGGTGAAAACAAAGAAGTGTTGTTCAGTGAATGTTCTGTTGTAAATAAAGGAACATTTACACAATGTGTCATTTTTATTAGTGCATTAAAATATAGTTCAGGCATTTTTTGTAGTTATTTGATAACCATACAAGCGGAGCATAACAGAAATAAAAAGTACTTTTTTGCTTTCTATTTCTTGTTAATGTTTACTCTGTGCTATAGTGCATTATTACATACCAGTGGTAAATTACTGAATATCAAAAATTATAATGATGATAGAGTCAAATCAAATTACAGTCTTTCAATCATAATGAATAAAGTGATATATATTATACTATA